>NW_026967499.1:2910925-3137000 GCF_028390025.1 Pseudophryne corroboree
CGCAGGTAGTATCTTCTTTCATATCAATCAACCAATCACAGTTCCTGTTTTTCAGAAGATTCGGGTACTCCAGCTACATTGGATGTGGTACGTGCACTCCGCGTTTATGTAGCCCGAACATCAACTGTACATATAACGATACTTTGTTTGTTCTCTATGATGCAGTCAATATAGGTTGGCCAGCTTCCAAACAGACCTCGGCCAGATAGATTAACCTGACCATTCGTCAGGTACACTTTCATGCTAGTCGATGGGAACGTCATGGGCAGCAGGCCTTAGAGCTTCTACGACGCAACCTTGCCGTGCAATTACATGGCCATCAGTGCACACGTTTGTGCGCTTTTACAAGTTTGATAATTCTGCGGCATCAGCTTCTAGCTTTGGCCGTCTAGTGTTACAGGTGCCAAACAGCTCTTCCACCCAAGGGGGAAACTTTGGTAGGTCCCAAGAGTACTCCAGTGACCCCTAGTGGATGAAAAAAGAAAACAGGATTTTGGTACTTACCAGATAAATCCTTTTCGTTGCACCCACAGGGGGCACTAGACACCCACCCAGAGCAGTTTCTCCTGGCTGGTGGTAAGTTCAGTAGTTCTTATGGTAACACATTTTCACCGACTTGTTCAAATGTTAAGGTGATTGTTATCTATTGTCGTGTCAACTTTCTAGTTGTCCGTTATGTTATGTGTCAACTTCATAGTTGTCTGTTATGTTATAATGTTATATGTAATTCTCCGTTGTTCATCCTCTTCGTCGCTTCTATTTTGCTCAGCAAAAAAAACACTAAGGCATCTTGGGAGTATGGAGGGGGAAGGAGGGTTACACATATACATTTTTAAATGTGTCTATCCCTGCTATCGCACCGTCCATATCCCAAGAGTACTCAAGTGCCCTCTGTGGATTCGAAGAAAAGGATTTATCTGGTAAGTACCAAAATCCTATTATCTATAGTAATAAAACAGGGACATGACTGTGGAGGTGAGGGGATTTGGGCATATTTACAGGATATTTATGTCTCCCCTATTTCACAGAGGCGTGAAGAAGACATCTGGTGAGCGTGAGACACCCAGCAGCCTTCCTCGTGTGTCAGGAGGACCGAGCAGGTCCCAGAGCCCCATCACGGTGCCTCCACCTCACTCACTGATACATGAGAGACACAGTGACCAGAAGATCTAGGAACTCATCAACAAGATCATTCCGCTGCTGACTGGAGAGGTGACTGCTGGGAATGGGGCATTATACAGTAACACTGTGGCACGTGTCTGGGTGATGACTGGAGAGGTGACTGCCGGTAATGGAGCATTATACAGTAACACCAGGGGATGTGTCTGGGTGATGACTGGAGAGGTGACTGCCGGTAATGGAGCATTATACAGTAACACCAGGGGATGAGTCTGGGTGATGACTGCAGAGGTGACTGCTGGGAATGGGGCATTATACAGTAACACCAGGGGACGTGTCTGGGTGATGACTGGGGAGGTGACTGCTGGGAATGGAACATTATACAGTAACACCAGGGGATGTGTCTGGGTGATGACTGGAGAGGTGACTGCTGGGAATGGGGCAGTATACAGTAACACCAGGGGATGTGTCTGGGTGATGACTGGAGAGGTGACTGCTGGGAATGGGGCATTATACAGTAACACCAGGGGATGTGTCTGGGTGATGACTGGAGAGGTGACTGCTGGGAATGGGGCATTATACAGTAACACCAGGGAATGTGTCTGGGTGATGACTGGAGAGGTGACTGCTGGGAATGGGACATTATACAGTAACACCAGGGGATGTGTCTGGGTAATGACTGGAGAGGTGACTGCTGGGAATGGGGCATTATACAGTAACACCAGGGGATGTGTCTGGGTGATGACTGGAGAGGTGACTGCTGGGAATGGGGCATTATACAGTAACACCAGGGGATGTGTCTGGGTGATGACTGGAGAGGTGACTGCTGGGAATGGGACATTATACAGTAACACCAGGGGATGTGTCTGGGTAATGACTGGAGAGGTGACTGCTGGGAATGGCACATTATACAGTAACACCAGGGGATGTGTCTGGGTGATGACTGGAGAGGTGACTGGTGGGAATGGGGCATTATGCAGTAACACCGGTGTATGTTTCTGGGTGATGACTGGAGAGGTGACTGCTGGGAATGGGGCATTATACAGTAACACCAGGGAATGTGTCTGTGTGATGACTGCTGGGAATGGGGCATTATACAGTAACACCAGGGGATGTGTCTGGGTGATGAATGTATCATTGTGTGTGTAAGGTTCCTATAAGATGTCAGGATGTCACTGTCTATGTCTCCATGCAGGAGGAGGAGTATATAGAGGAACACAGGGGTCTGTACAAGGACGTTATGATGGAGAATCACCGGCCCCTCACATCACTGGGTAAGAGGAGACTGTCATGTATTGTACAGGGGAGAGCAGGTATATATACTCACATCATCTGATAATCACATATATACACTGTACTCAGTCACTGTGTGTCTCCTACAGATGGGCCCAGTAACAGAGATACCCCAGAGAGATGTCCCCGTCCTCTGTATTCCCAGGATTGTACAGAGGAGAATCACAGGATCCCACAGGAGGATCAGGTAGGTGGGATTTAGGGTCTCCCCAATATTCCAAAGTGACTGTCACTATATGATCTGTAGACGAGCTGTGTGTCTTATACACTGATATTATACTGTTTCACCTCCGTTTAATCTGACTGCATGCAAATGTAATTATAGTGTTTCTTGTTTGTTTTTTAGGTCCATCGTCTGTCTGATATTAAAACAGAAGATATAGAGGGAGAAGAGACGTATGTGACTGATATGAAGGCAGAAGATATAGAGGAAGAAGAAGAGACGTATGTGACTGATATAAAGGCAGAAGATCTAGAGGGAGAAGAAGAGACGTATGTGACTGATATAAAGGCAGAAGATCTAGAGGGAGAAGAAGAGACGTATGTGACTGATATAAAGGAAGAAGATATAGAGGGAGAAGAAGAGACGTATATGAGGGGTGATCAGCAGTGTAAGGAGGAGGAGATCCCTACAGATATCAGCACAGGTGAGTAACAAACACTTTTCTCTGACGTCCTAGTGGATGCTGGGATCTCCGTAAGGACCATGGGGAATAGCGGCTCCGCAGGAGACTGGGCACAAAAGTAAAGCTTTAGGACTACCTGGTGTGCACTGGCTCCTCCCCCTATGACCCTCCTCCAAGCCTCAGTTAGATTTTTGTGCCCGACCGAGAAGGGTGCACACTAGGGGCTCTCCTGAGCTTCTTAGTGAAAAGTTTAGTTTTAGGTTTTTTATTTTCAGTGAGACCTGCTGGCAACAGGCTCACTGCATCGAGGGACTAAGGGGAGAAGAAGCGAACTCACCTGCGTGCAGAGTGGATTGGGCTTCTTAGGCTACTGGACACCATTAGCTCCAGAGGGATCGAACACAGGCCCAGCCGTGGAGTTCGGTCCCAGAGCCGCGCCGCCGGCCCCCTTACAGAGCCAGAAGCAAGAAGAGGTCCGGAAAATCGGCGGCAGAAGACATCCTGTCTTCACGAAGGTAGCGCACAGCACTGCAGCTGTGCGCCATTGCTCCTCAGCACACTTCACACTCTGGTCACTGAGGGTGCAGGGCGCTAGGGGGGGGCGCCCTGAGCAGCAATATAAACACCTTGGCTGGCGAAAATACATCACATATAGCCCCCAGGTCTATATGGATGAATTTTAACCCCTGCCAGATTACACTAAAAAGCGGGAGAAAAGGCCGCCGAGAAGGGGGCGGAGCCTATCTCCTCAGCACACTGGCGCCATTTTCCCTCACAGCTCCGCTGGAAGGAAGTCTCCCTGGCTCTCCCCTGCAGTCCTGCACTACAGAAAAGGGTAAAAAAGACTGGGGGGGGGGGCACTAATTAGGCGCAGTATTAACAATACAGCAGCTATAAGGGGAAAAACACTTATATAAGGTTATCCCTGTATATATATAGCGCTCTGGTGTGTGCTGGCATACTCTCCCTCTGTCTCCCCAAAGGGCTAGTGGGGTCCTGTCCTCCCTGTGTGTGTGCTGTGTGTCGGTACGTTTGTGTCGACATGTATGAGGAGGAAAATGATGTGGAGGCGGAGCAATTGCCTGTAATAGTGATGTCTCCCCCTGGGGGGTCGACACCTGAGTGGATTAACTGTTGGAAGGAATTACGTGACAGTGTCAGTTCTTTACAAAAGACAGTTGATGACATGAGACAGCCGGCTACTCAGCTTGTGCCTGTCCAGGCGTCTCATAGGCCGTCAGGGGCTCTAAAGCGCCCGTTACCTCAGATGGCAGATACAGACGTCGACACGGATACTGACTCCAGTGTCGACGGTGAAGAGACAAACGTGACTTCCAGTAGGGCCACACGTTACATGATTGAGGCAATGAAAAATGTTTTACATATTTCTGATAATACCACTACTACTAAAAAGGGTATTATGGCCCTCATTCCGAGTTGTTCGCTCGTTTTTTTTCATCGCATCGCAGTGAAATTCCGCTTAGTACGCATGCGCAATGTTCGCACTGCGCCTGCGCCAAGTTATTTTGCTATGAAGATAGTATTTTTACTCACGGCTTTTTCTTCGCTCCGGCGATCGTAGTGTGATTGACAGGAAATGGGTGTTACTGGGCGGAAACACGGCGTTTTAGGGGCGTGTGGCTGAAAACGCTACCGTTTCCGGAAAAAACGCAGGAGTGGCCGGAGAAACGGTGGGAGTGCCTGGGCGAACGCTGGGTGTGTTTGTGACGTCAACCAGGAACGACAAGCACTGAACTGATCGCACAGGCAGAGTAAGTCTGAAGCTACTCTAAAACTGCTACGAGGTTTGTGATCGCAATATTGCGATTACTTCGGTCGCACTTTTAAGGTGCTAAGATACACTCCCAGTAGGCGGCGGCTTAGCGTGTGTAACTCTGCTACATTCGCATTGCGACCGATCAACTCGGAATGAGGGCCTATGTTCGGTGAGAAAAAACTACCTGTAGTTTTTCCTGAATCTGAGGAATTAAATGAGGTGTGTGATGAAGCGTGGGTTTCCCCCGATAAAAAACTGATAATTTCTAAAAAGTTATTGGCATTATATCCTTTCCCGCCAGAGGTTAGGGTGCGTTGGGAAACACCCCCTAGGGTGGATAAAGCGCTCACACGGCCGCCCTTAAGGATCCTGCGGATAGAAAGCAGGAGGGTATCCTAAAAGGTATATACACACATACTGGTGTTATACTGCGACAAGCAATCGCCTCAGCCTGGATGTGCAGTGCTGGGTTGGCTTGGTCGGATTCCCTGACTGAAAATATTGATACCCTAGATAGGGACAGTATATTACTGACTATAGAGCATTTAAAAGATGCATTTCTATATATGCGTGATGCACAGCGGGATATTTGCCGACTGGCATCAAGAGTAAGTGCGCTGTCCATTTCTGCCAGAAGAGGGTTATGGACACGACAGTGGTCAGGTGATGCGGATTCCAAACGGCATATGGAAGTATTGCCTTATAAAGGGGAGGAGTTATTTGGGGTCAGTCTTTCAGACCTGGCGGCCACGGCAACAGCTGGGAAATCCACGTTTTTACCCCAGGTCGCCTCTCAACATAAGAAGACGCCGTATTATCAGGCGCAGTCCTTTCGTTCCCATAAGGGCAAGCGGGCAAAAGGTTCCTCTTTTCTGCCCCGTGGCAGAGGGAGAGGGAGAGGAAAAAGGCTGCAGCAAACAGCTAGTTCCCAGGAACAGATGCCCTCTCCCGCTTCTGCCAAGCCCTCAGCATGACGCTGGGGCTTTACAAGCGGACTCAGGCACGGTGGGGGCACGTCTCAAGAATTTCAGCGCGCAGTGGGCTCACTCGCAAGTAGACCCCTGGATCCTTCAGGTGATATCTCAGGGGTACAAATTGGAATTCGAGACGTCTCCCCCTCGCCGTTTCCTAAAGTCTGCTTTACCGACGTCTCCCTCCGACAGGGAGGCAGTATTGGAAGCCATTCACAAGCTGTATTCCCAGCAGGTGATAATCAAGGTACCCCTCCTGCAACAGGGAAAGGGGTATTATTCCACACTGTTTGTGGTACCGAAGCCGGACGGCTCGGTGAGACCGATTTTAAATCTAAAATCTTTGAACACTTACATACAGAGGTTCAAATTCAAGATAAAGTCACTCAGAGCGGTGATCTCGAAACTTGAAGAAGGGGACTATATGGTGTCTCTGGACATCAAGGATGCTTACCTTCATGTCCCAATTTACCCTTCTCACCAAGGGTACCTCAGGTTTGTGGTACAGAACTGTCACTATCAGTTTCAGACGCTGCCGTTTGGATTGTCCACGGCACCCCGAGTCTTTACCAAGGTAATGGCCGAAATGATGATACTCCTTCAAAGGAAGGGAGTTTTAGTTATCCCTTAGTTATCCTTTTGAGTAACCGCAAAACATTATCACCGCATTTGGCGAAAATATGTTGCGTGGTGCGAGGCCAGTAAGGCCCCGACGGAGGAATTTCAACTGGGTCGATTCCTACATTTCCTGCAAACAGGAGTGTCTATGGGCCTGAAATTGGGGTCCATTAAGGTTCAAATTTCGGCCCTGTCAAATTTCTTCCAGAAAGAACTAGCTTCAGTCCCTGAAGTTCAGACGTTTGTAAAAGGGGTACTGCATATACAGCCTCCTTTTGTGCCTCCAGTGGCACCTTGGGATCTCAATGTAGTTTTGGGGTTCCTAAAGTCACATTGGTTTGAACCACTTAAATCTGTGGAGTTAAAATATCTCACATGGAAAGTGGTCATGCTATTGGCCCTGGCCTCGGCCAGGCGCGTGTCAGAGTTGGCGGCTTTATCCTGTAAAAGCCCTTATCTGATTTTTCCATTCGGACAGGGCGGAATTGAGGACTCGTCCTCAGTTTCTCCCTAAGGTGGTTTCAGCGTTTCACCTGAACCAACCTATTGTGGTGCCTGCGGCTACTAGAGACTTGGAGGACTCCAAGTTGCTAGACGTTGTCAGGGCCCTGAAAATATATGTTTCCAGGACGGCTGGAGTCAGAAAATCTGACTCGCTGTTTATCCTGTATGCACCCAACAAGCTGGGTGCTCCTGCTTCTAAGCAGACTATTGCTCGTTGGATTTGTAGTACAATTCAGCTTGCACATTCTGTGGCAGGCCTGCCACAGCAAAAATCTGTAAATGCCCACTCCACAAGGAAGGTGGGCTCATCTTGGGCGGCTGCCCGAGGGGTCTCGGCTTTACAACTTTGCCGAGCAGCTACTTGGTCAGGGGCAAACACGTTTGCTAAATTCTACAAATTTGATACCCTGGCTGAGGAGGACCTGGAGTTCTCTCATTCTGTGCTGCAGAGTCATCCGCACTCTCCCGCCCGTTTGGGAGCTTTGGTATAATCCCCATGGTCCTTACGGAGTTCCCAGCATCCACTAGGACGTCAGAGAAAATAAGATTTTACTCACCGTTAAATCTATTTCTCGTAGTCCATAGTGGATGCTGGGCGCCCATCCCAAGTGCGGATTGTCTGCAATACTTGTACATAGTTATTGTTAAATAATTCGGGTTATTGCTGTAGTGAGCCATACTTCGAGAGGCTCCTCTGTTATCATACTGTTAACTGGGTTCAGATCACAGGTTGTACAGTGTGATTGGTGTGGCTGGTATGAGTCTTACCCGGGATTCATAAATCCTTCCTTATTGTGTATGCTCGTCCGGGCACAGTATCCTAACTGAGGCTTGGAGGAGGGGCATAGAGGGAGGAGCCAGTGCACACCACCTGATCCTAAAGCTTTTACTTTTGTGCCCTGTCTCCTGCGGAGCCGCTATTCCCCATGGTCCTTACGGAGTTCCCAGCATCCACTACGGACTACGAGAAATAGATTTACCGGTGAGTAAAATCTTATTATTACAGAAGTCACATATTCTCATTGCTCAGTCACTACAGCAATCTCTTATCCTACACCCTCCTCCGCCATCAGCCCTGTTCTCAGTTGGGTGTTTCTAACACAGGGATATCCATGACAAATATCACATGTACAGAGTTATTACACACAACACTATAATGTTATTAAAAGTAACAATTAGAAGTTTATTATTAGTGATTATATATAAATGTGTATATATGTATGTATATAATATAATTAGTAATGTTTTTTGTGCAGTGCCAATTTATATGCATTTTGTTAGATGATGCAGGTGTGAAATATTTCCTGCTATACAGTAGACCTGAGATCACCAAATACAATTCGTATAAATTTCAGAAATAAAATGAAATTTGAATCTAGAACTACAAGTAAAACAGAGTAAAAGCTTATCACAAGTACATATCTGTATAATCATAAGACAAGCGTTTTGCTCTTGTTGTCACCCTTGCATGGGCGGGCTTGTTCGTATCCACTCCAATTCACTCTAAATCCAAATTGCGTGTCATCCAATGCGTTTCGTCAATAGTGACTTCTTCAGGGGTGTTTTCTGTTAAAAGCTTTATCCTCAAATATCAATTGTGTAGACTTGAAATAATTGTGTAACCTTCAGACGGTAATTGTGGACTTGTTCATGACGAACACATTCTTAATTACTTGTGAATAATAGTTCCTGCTCTGTGCAGTTCTGAGGTTATGACTTTAGGGAATGTAATGGTCAGATCCAATATTGCTCAATCTAAGGTCTCCCAGTAGCCTTACTACATACATAAATGTGTCTTGCACTCACTATTTTAACTAACAATAATAAACAGTGGCGTTTTAGTTCATGTATTGCTCAGTGCATTTAAGCCTGCAGCCCCCGTCAAGGAACCCCACTATACTGCAGGTCCTACTCTATGGCTCAAAATAATTACCATAAAAACAGCTATCACATTAGTGTTAAACTTTAGGTATGCTCTCAGCAGCGGAACAGTGGCTGAAAGGCTTGGATTGGTTTTCAGAGCACCAGTCTGACGTGCCACCACATCTCACGTGACCCTCCAATTCTCCAGATCTGGGACTGTTTGGCTGGGTCCGGCATTGTACTGTTGGTGCAGTTCCTGATGCGTTTGGAACGATTGGTGGTTGCTAGGTGCCCTAAATGCCTGTGGTCCCGATTTGTCATGATCTACTTTCGCCCACTGTTCAACCTCTGAGATTCTTGGTGTCCATGCTTCTTCCACTGTAGATGGATACTACTCACTGTCTACAAGGGATCACCAACAAACAAATGCCGGTCTCGGCCAAATCCAATGGCTCCCTTTTGCCAGTTGCATCACGTGCACGACCCATGGTTCCATCTGAAAAAGAAACTATCTCAACAAATTTGCATTGTATCAATACCTCAGACATTCACAATGATCATCCAGTAGTTTTAGTGTCACCATCTACACGCATGTGCACGTCCCGTGTCATTAATATACCCGGTGGAACCGTCCATGTTGCCATCCGTCGCTCACTCCGGTGCATCAAAGTGACGTAATCTGTCACACGCTACGTCCGGGGACACGGAGAGAACCTCGTCCACGTGACCTATAGTAACCAATGAGGACAAAAGTATCAAGTAACCTGCCAACAAAACAGTGTAACAACACCGATCAAATTCTATCCTCTTAGATATATATATATATATATATATATATCTCTTTCTCTGGCAGGGTCCATAGGTTATCCACAGGATAACATTGGGATATGATGATGTGACAGCGGATTTGCAATAAACGGTCAGAGCTTTCGGCCTCCCAGCATGCAACGGGCCTGTCCATATATCTCTGCCTCCTTGCTCAGACAAATCAGTTTTTCTCCGGCTGGTTCCACAGGTTATCCACAGGATAATATTGGGATATGCTGGAGCGACAGCGGAAATAGCACCAAACAGTCACAAGCTTTCTGGCCTCCCAGGATGCATCAGGGCTCTTGCATATAATCCCGCCCACTGACTCAGTCAAATCAGTTTTTTGTTTGGTGCGGCAGGACCCGGACCATGGTCACAGGGCTGCTGTTAAGGCAGCCCTAAGCTTTTATTATTTTATTTTTATAATCTTACTATGTTTTGAGTGATCTTTCTTAACATCGTCTTAAATGCATACTAGAAAGAGTCGCTCCAACAACTCTCCACCAGGTAACGCTTACCTTAAGTGCAACAGCGCTATGCTTTAGGGACCATAGGTGCCAGGACTAGGTTGAGGCCGCGATCCCTAGAGTTTATGTCAGCAGGGGGAGTCAGACGCTCTCCTGGTCGCCCCTCCCCCCAGTTCAAGACCAGTTTCCGTGCATCTCCCGTCCATGAACTGATGACCTCACTTCCGTCTCAGACGCTACAACGAGGGTACTCGGTCGCAGCTTGGGCCGCTGCGATGGTGTACACTAGAGTTTCCGCCTAGACCGGGTCGCACACAGGAGCGTCTGCATACACTTATCGTTCACTGAGCGTCTGTGTCCGTTATTGAGCGTCTGTGTCTCTCATCAGTTACCGGAGCGGCAGTGTACACTAGCAGTGTCTGAATCTACTCAGCGTCTTTCGAGCGTATTGATAGATCATGGAAGTGGGGTGAGTCTCCCTGTATCCCACTCTACTGAGTAAGGGTTATACAGTACTAAAATTCCTTCTACTTGTTAGTATGAATTGTTAATTTTGGTACATAGTGCATATGAGGCCTGTACAGTACTGTATGTTTTCTGCATAATATGTCTGAAAAACTTGTTATAATAGCTGTTAAAACATAAATACAGTAATTGTACTCCTACTTACTTGTAAAGTAATTGTTTGTGGTTGATTATATTCTCATATGACAATGTTTAATATTTAACATGTGACTGACTGCTAGTATGATTGCTGACTTTTATATGTTGTCAGTTTTATTCTGAACCTCAATTCAGGTGCACGGTTGTGGTCAGATTGATTTCACTTCTATATATATATATATATATATATATATGATTCTCAGTCACAAATTGTGTAGTTGGTAAACACGGGAAAAATTGAGGCACTCCTACATCCTTAACATGTTTATCTTGTAAAACGGGGATTTTAGAAGGAATGGAACAGTTTATTACTTATGATGGGTTATGTACAAACTGTTATGCACATCGGCAAAGTAAAAAGCAGGCTCCGGTTCAACAACCAGTAGAGCCACCATGGAGTATGTTCGCGCAGACCTTGTCTGCAATATTGGACAGATTAACTCCTGCAGTTCCACCCCAGGGAATAGGTTACACTATTAACCCATATATGCAGCTCCCTCCTTATGGTTTGGTTCCAGTAGCTTCTACAAGTAGCCAGGCTGTTAGGACCATGGTAGATACATCCATGTTGCAGACTACACAAGATGATACAACAGATGAGGATACAGTGTATTCTAATACCCCATATGATGATTAGTCGGAGGGTTTTAGCTCAGAGGATATAGCTGAGCTTATTGATGCAATGAAGGCTATTCTCTCTTTGGAGGAATCAGCCAAGACAGTGTCAAAATCTAAAGCACCTGTGTTTAAACGAACAAAGACAGTTAGGACTGAATTTCCAGTATCAGAAGATCTGACGGAAATGATGGAAGAATCTTGGGCACCGCCTGGTAAAAAATACAAGATTCCGAAAAAATGGGATTCTTATTATCCTTTTCCAGCTGCGGATTGTTCAAAAAGAGAAGTTCCTCCTAAAGTAGATGCACATGTAGTGCGACTTGTGCGTAAATCTGTTTTACCATTGCCGTCTACTTCACTGACTGATGTTACAGATAGAAGAATAGATGGTTTATTGAAAAATATTTTTTTCTCTCTCGGGGGCTGTAGTAAGGCCAGCTATGGCTTCAGCCTGGATGACGAGAGCGATGGTAGAATGGGCGGAGAAACTAGAAAAAGGCCTCTCCCCTTCCACAGGGGAGGCGGAATCTCTTTTAGGCCGTATAAAATAAGCTGCGCAATATTTGGAAGAAGCAGCAATTGATATGGGTACAATTGCTTGTAAAGCATCATCCTTGACAGTAGCTGCTCGCAGAGCAGTTTGGCTACGTACTTGGAAAGGGGACGCAGAATCCAAGAAGGTTCTGGAAGCTCTGCCTTTCGCTGGTGATATTCTGTTTGGAAAACCATTGACAGATATTCTAGAATCGGAAGCTGAATCCAAGAAGGTCAGATTTCCGGCTAGTTATAACCCTAAGACTAGGGGTTCGAAATTTCGGCCATTTCGATGGCAAGGCATAGCAAAAGGGAAAGAAGAACCTAAGAAACGCCAGTTCAATAAGTCAACTAGGGATAGGAAGCAATGGGCCAATAGACGGCCGGCTCCAAGCTAGAACAGAAGCCATCAGTTTGAGGGTACGGGCCTCCGCCTGGAGGTTTCCAGGGTTGGGGGCCGACTCCTTCAATATGCACATATATGACAGCAGTGGACGACAGATGCTTGGGTGCAGAAGGTGGTATCTCTCGGTTACGGTTTCCCCTTCAAGAGGCAGCCTCCTCAAAGGTTTTTTTGCACCAGTCCATCTCGAATAGAGTCGAAGGCCAGTGCCCTGCAGGAAGCGGTTCAGAAACTGCTTCAGTCTGGTGTAATTATCCCAGTACCCCCGACACAATGGGGACAGGGGTTTTACTCCAATCTATTTTTGATGCAGAAGCCAAATAGGTCATTCCGACCCATTCTCAATCTCAAAATGTTAAACAAATACATTTGGTTTCCAAGGTTCCACATGGAGACATTACGCTCCATAGTTTTGGCCATGGAACCGGGAGATTACATGGTATCTCTAGATATACAGGATGCTTACCTACATGTGCCTATAGCACAGTCTCATCAGTGTTACCTCCAGTTTGCCATCCTCAAGCAACATTTTCAGTTCCAGGCTTTGCCCTTCGGGCTAGCAACAGCTCTCAGGGTGTTAACCAAAATGATGGTGGTTATGGCAGCTTATCTCCGCAAGCAGGGGATAAGAATATTTCCATACCTTGACAATCTTTTAATCCTGGCACAATCTCAGGAATTACTTTTGAGCCATCTTCAACAGACAATAGTTTGTCTACAAAGACACGGGTGGCTCATAAACTGGGAAAAGTCGTCTCTTAATCAGTCACAACTGATGGTTCATTTGGGGGCCATATTGGATTCAGGTCTACAGAGAATTTTGTTACCATGGAAAAAGATATCCAAGGTGCAAGTAGTTGTTGCACAGTCAGACAATATTAGTCCATGCAGCAATGTGACTGTTGGGTCTGATGGTGTCAACCTTCGACATGGTGGAATATGCACAATTCCACTCCAGACCTCTACAGCATCTCATTCTGACTCGATGGAACGGAAGACATCAGACAATAAAAAGACAGCTGATTAATCTTCCAGTAGATGTAAGAAGGTCTCTAGCTTGGTTGCTACAGACAGACCATCTAAGCAAGGGGAGACCTTTTTGGGTAACGGATTGGCAAATCCTGACAACAGATGCCAGTCTTCAGGGCTGGGGAGCGGTATTCGAAAGCCTCTGGTTTCAGGGAAAATGGACCATAAAGGGAAAGTCGCCTGCCAATAAATCTGTTGCAAATAAGGGCCATATACATGGCTCTAGTTCGGGCAAAGGACAGTCTGCAAGGAAGACCAGTCTAGATTCGCTCAGACAATGCTACAGCAGTAGCGTACTTCAATCATCAGGGAGGAACTCACAGCAAAAGACTGATGGAGGAAGTAACTCACATACTAAGGTGGGCAGAACTCCATCTTCCAGCATTGTCAGCAGTGTTTGTTCCAGGAGTGCTGAACTGGGAAGTGGATTTTCTCAGTCGACAACTATTCAGGAAACCGAATGGGCACTTCATCCAGAACTGTTTCAGACCATAGTAAACAGATGTGGGTTGCCAGGGATAGATCTCATGGCATCCCATCTGAACAACAAAGTTCCGATATACGGATCAAAAACAAAGGATTCTGGAGCAATCCTTGTAGACGCACTGTCAGTGAATTGGGAGTTTCGTCTAGCATATCTGTTTCCTCCAGTCTCCCTGTTACCCAGGGTAGTGAGGAAAATAAAGCAAAGGGAGACATAATTGTAATAGCTCCAGCTTGGCCCAGAAGGCATTGGTACACAGATCTGCTAAGGATGTCCGTGGAAGCTCCAATACTGCTCCCTCAACGTCCAGATCTACTAATGCAGGGTCCTTGTTATCACAGTCATCTGGATCGTCTGTCTTTGACGGCGTGGCTGTTGAGACCTCTATCTTAGAAGCAAGAGGATTTTCAAAACAAGTAATTCAAACTATGCTTAGAGCAAGAAAACCTTCTTCAGCTCGTATTTATCATCGAATATGGCAAGCCTATACTCATTGATGTAGCGAAAAGTTTGGATCCAAGATCTTTTAAAGTATCCAGGATTTTGGATGGCTTCCTTGAGAGTTCAGGTATCAGCATTAACTTTATGGTTTCAGAAAAAGATTGCTGACTTACAGGATGTGCGTACTTTCTTTCAGGGAGTGATACACATTCAACCACCTTTTGTTCCTCCTGCAGTTCCCTAGTATTTGAATCTGGTTCTTAAAATCCTTCAGGGACCTCCGTTTGAACCGCTTAAGAGAGCAGATCTTAAATGGTTGACGGCTAAAGTTCTCTTTCTACTGACAATGGTGTCAGCTAGAAGAGTGTCAGATTTAGGAGCACTATCGTGTAAGTCTCCTTTTCTGATCTTTTTTCCAGATAAAGCAGTTCTCAGAACTAGATCTGGTTATCTTCCGAAGGTGGTCTCAAAATTTCACCTTAACGAAGAGATTGTAGTCCCGGCTTTTCAGGTATCGGGACTTTCTGTGGGAGAAACGTCGCTGGACGAGGTCCATGCGTTAAGAATCTACGTGGATTGTACTAGTGCCATCAGAAAGACAGATTCTCTCTTCATTCTCTACGGATTTCACAGAAGAGGATGGCCTGCTAGTAAACAGACGCTGGCAAGATGGCTCCGAATGGTAATTTCAGAAGCTTATTCTCGTGCTGATCTCCCTGTTCCGGCTAATGTCTCTACACACTACACATAAGGTAGGTCCTTCTTGGGTGGCACAACATGGTGCTTCAGCAGAACAGATTTGTAAGGCAACCACATGGTCTTCCATTAACACTTTCATTAGACATTACGCCTTGGATACTTTTGCCTCTCATGACGCTAAATTCGGACGAAAGGTTCTCCTGTCTAATCAGGAGCGTCCCCACCACTAAAAATGGCTTTGGGAATCCCAATGTTATCCTGTGGATAACCTGTGGACCCAGCCGGAGAAGTAGACGTTATGGTAAGAACTTACCGTTGATAACGTGATTTCTCCTATGTCCACAGGAATCCCACCCTGACCCACCTGATTTGAGGATCTTTACAATCACTAAACCTCTTCCCTCTTGTATGGAAGGGTGTGCATGTGTGTTCTTATCGCCTGAACAGGGTTCTACATGATGTTCCTGCCTAAATTGCTGTGGAAACAACTGATTTGACTGAGTCAGTGGGCGGGATTATATGCAAGAGCCCCGATGCATCCTTGGAGGCCAGAAAGCTTGTGACTGTTTGGTGCCATTTCCGCTGTCGCTTCGGCATATCCCAATGTTATCCTGTGGATACCTGTGGACATAGGAGAAATCACTTTATCAACGGTAAGTTCTTACCATAACGTCTATTTTGTTTGGTGCGGCAGGAGCCATAAGTTTTCTTATTTTATTTTTATAGTATTACTAATTTTTTTGAGTGATCTTTCTAAAAAAGCATCTTGTATGCACCGTAGAGTCGCTCCAACAACTCCCCGCCGGGTCGCGACAACGCTTACCCACGTGTACAAGTGAGGCAGGCACAGGTTCTGGTAAACTTTCATGGGCTACTTTGCACAGACATTATCCAATGTAGCTATTCCCTATTAACCCATACATGCAACATTCATTCTGAGGTTTTATACACCTAGGGAATTGTCAGCCTCTCAAAACAGCAGGCTGAAAGGCTGGTGGTAAGTAAATCACATAGACATGATACAACATCTTCACAGTCTACACATGTTTTAGATGAGGATTCGTTGGAGGATGAGGACTCATTGCACTTCGGAAGGTCTGGACATACCTGACATACCTGAGCTAATTAGTTCTATGTAAGCCATTCCATCTTTAGAAAAGGCAGCAGAGCCTGTGTTAAAAACTATAAAAACTAAGACAACTGTGTTTAAACATCCCAAAACAGCTGATGGAAATTTTGGGTTACGCCCAGTAGGAAGTTAGAGTTCCAGGAAATGGAATTCCAATTATCCTCGTCCAGCTGGGGAATGTTTAAAAAAAGGGAGGTGGCTCCCAAAGTAGATTTGCAGGTCTTAGATTGGTGCGAAAATCTACATTACTTTTGTTTTCAACATCAATAAAAGATGTCACGGGGGGTGTGGCCTGACTGGAAAGGCAGCAGGAAACAGGATAAATGAGCACCTGCTTATATAGGTCCTTTCTGCCTTTTACAGCTGTCCTATGGGCTCTTTCTGGCCCTTTCTTGCCCCTCTGTGTGTTTTGACACCCCGGTGTGTAGGTTGCGTCGCCGGGGAGCCATTCATTTAGCTTTTGCAGGTTGCAGCCTACGCCCGGATCCGAAGCTGCGGACTGAAATTGTGCAGTGATCCCACCACAGACTGGACCTCAGTGAGGTAGCGCTGCTACTCACCGAGGGCTGTGTGCCCTGTCCACTCTTGTGCCTAGCCGTGCTGATGGAGTCGTGTGGAGAGGCTGACTGGGGATCAGCGGTGACTGCGGCGGGAGACATGGAGCGGAGCTGCTTTCCCGGCATCTGATGTGGCACATACTACGGGGATTGGTGGCCTCAGCAGGGATGCATCAGGTTAGTCAGCTCACCCGCCCGCAGCCTGCCTTCTCCTACTGTCCGGCCGTTGAAGCCCTGAGTCGTGGCAGCGGGGAATACACGGAGCGCTTGCCTGTCATCACTCCAGCAGTGTTCCGGCATCTCCCCCTCTCCTCCTAACCCATGGTGCTATGGGGGAATCTGGCGGAGCTGTGAATTATAGAGGACATACACGTGGGGTTCCTGTGCAGCCAGATACGCTACCCTGTGCCACTGCATCCTAGTACCCTCTCCTATCTAATATGGACTGCTACACATGGAAGCCTTTCCACCTCTAAGGCGGTGACTTGTAACTATACTAAAAACCGAACTGTGCTATATCAATCAAACCTCTGTATAAATCAGTGGACGTTTCTGGGCATCTTAAAGGAACAGACACCGAGTGATCCTAACAGCTATAGGACGAACTGAATGTGATGTGTTTTATATACTCATTTATTTTAAACATGAGGAGAGTAATTGTTTATTATATATGTTTTTATTAGAAATAAATTGTTAAAATATACTAATCCGATCACTTCATTATTAGCGCTGCCAACCCACAAACTTTACCCTCTCCTCTCCTGCCTTATTACTGACCTGGTTCACCAGCCAAGGTTTTTCTGATCTGGGCTTCCCTGCCAGAAGTGCCATCTTGAAAACTGGCAATATAGCCACATGCCCTCCTGAAACCAGCCGCATCTCTGGGAGCTACAGACACTGCCAGCCCATGATCAGTGCCCTTCACTACAGTCTCTGTGATTTCCAACAGGGACTTCTGCCGCTGCGGCCCTACCTGGGCAGTAAGTGGTCGCCTGAACTGCTTATTATTACTATTGCCTGGCCTCCACTCCTGCTCTGTCGGCTCCCTCTGGTGGCAGACTGTGCTGACTACATCCTCCATACTGTTTGCTGCTGGGGTTTTTTTCCCTCCTGCTCCCCTCAATCACCGTAAGATCCAATGGGGGGCATCAGTATAGCTACGACGTAACAGTCCATATGCCCAGGACAGTAGCAGGCTCCAGTTGCTGGCTCCTATAAATTACTTTACAGCCCAAGGATGGCACCTTCTTGCTATTACCCATAAACAACTGACCTCACAATGTTTCTGTAACCGATGGCCACTGGGGGTCTATGCTCACTGATGTCTCCCTATTTCCACACTTCAATACTTCTGCTATGTCACTACTGGCCTCCTGACCTTGTTCTCTAATCTACGTAATGTTATGCTGAAGAATGGGCAGAACTGGAAAATCATCTCATAAGAAAGCTAAACCTCATCCTCAACAGGAATCCTCTCAAACTGACTTGAAACCTTTTCTTCTTCCTAATCAACTAACATTGAGCCCCAGTCTTGATCATTCAGAATCTTCTCCCATCCCGTCTTCTCCTCCAAGTCCTTCCATGATGGCTTAAACCCATTGTTTAAACTCATTGTTTAAACCGATGGCAAGCCAGGTGAGCTCTCTTCTTCTCTCGGTTCTCCTTTAAACTCTTTAACTGCCCAGGAACCTTAAATCAAAGAGCAGATGCACTCTCATTCTTTTCAAACAGATGATTCACTCAACTCCTCTGAGAAACAGTTTATTCTGATTCCAGCTTCATTTGCTTCAACTCGTACTGTTCCTCTACCTCCTCCAGGGAGAACTTTTGTAGCACCAAAATGTTGCAGGAAATAGCTTACGTGGGCTCATTCTTCATCTTTCATGGGTCATGCCGGTGGTCTTAAGACTCTCCAGTTCATTCAGCGATTCTACTGGTGGCCTCATCTTAAAAAGGATGTCTTTGAATTTGTAGCAGCCTTTTCTAAATGTGTTCAACATAAAAGTCCACAAGCATCTCCCTCAGGTCTTCTTCATCCACTTCCAACACCTCAAAAGCCTTGGACTCGCATCTCTATGGATTTCATAACCGATTTGCCGGTCTCCAGAGGGCATAACACCATTTGGGTCATTGTGGAATGGTGTTCGAAGATGGCTCACTTCATACCCCTCACCGGTCTTCTCTCTGCTCCTCAACTATCCAAATTGTTTTTCTCATAGATTTTTCATTTGCATTGCTTTCCACAGGAAATAGTTTCTGATCAGGGTCCTTAATTCGTCGCCAAGCTCTCAGCTCTGTCCTAGGAATCAGGTTGAACTTCTCTTCAGCCTACCATCCCCAGACTGACAGACAGACTGAAAGAGTCAACCAAGATCTGGAAACTTTCTTACGGATGTTCATGTCCCCTGCTCAGGAAGACTGGATGGATTACCTCCCATTTGCTGAGTTTGCATACTATAACCTATATCATTCTTCTACCAATTCCACCTCTTGAGGTTCCTGCTGGTGAATCCGCTCTTCATCCGTTCACTAAGATTTGGAGACAAATTCATAAGGCGCTACTTAAGACTTCCCAGAAATAAAAGACCTGCGCTGATCGGAAACATAGGGCTGTTCCTAGTCTCAAAGTGGGAGATCGTGTTTGGATAACCACCAGAGAACTCAGACTCAAAGTTCCTACAAAAAGTTTGCTCCAAGATTCATCGGTCCGTATCCTATTAAGAGTGTTGAATCCTGTTTCTTACAGGGTGAAACTGCCTCCCTATTTGAAAATTCCCAATGCCTTTCACATTTCTCTGCTAAAGTCTCCTGTACTAAATCATTTTTGGGCAGCTTTCCCTTAACCTCCGAAGGTTCAAGCTGCTCAAAATGAGGAATTAGAGGTTCATAAGTTTCTTGACTTCCGCAAGAGGTATGGTCGTCTCCAGTGTCTCATAGATTGGAGAAGATATGGTCCGGAGGAAAGATCTTGGGTGGCTGCAGAGGATGTTCATGCTCCAAGACTGAGTTATGCCAAGAATCCCACTAAGCAGCGTGGGTGTTCGGAGACCACCCTAAAAAGGGGGGTACTGTCAGCATCTGGAGTCTTACCACCGGTTCTGGTCCCTGCGGCCTTCCTCTTAGCTGACTTGTGTCACTGCGATGGATAGGAACTACAGCAGCAAGGTCCTCCGATGTGGCTGCCGGGTGTCTGGAGGCCGGGGTCCGGGTCCTGGGGAGCGGAGCATGGCAGCCGGAGGTGTCTGTTTCCGAGTGTCCTGTTGCTGGAGTGCAGCGTCTGGGAGGCTGAGGCCAGAGGTAGTGGCTGTGTGCTGGTTCCACATGTGTCCTCTGTGCGGGGAGCCACCATGTTGGAGACCAATCCAAGACAATAGGTATTCCAGTTCACGTCCAGCCAATCCGGTACAGCCTTCACTTATAAAAAGGGGTTGATGCTTAGCTATGTTGCCTGTACTTCAAGTTACTTGCTGCTGTAGGGTGCCCTGAACTCTGTGCCCCCAGGTTAACCCCCGGTATCCTAGTTCTGTTGTTTCCACCTGGTGGTCAGTTCTGTTATTGCAGTCCTTTGCTCCCAGTCCACCTGCTCTTGTGGTTTAACCACTGGGCCCTCTATCTGGTAGAGGGTCTCCATTTGCTGATGGTGCTCACAGCGATCCTCTCTTCAGCATCGTTTACAAATCACAAGTCACTTCTTCATTCAGTATTCTTCAGCATCGTTTACAAATCACTAACCTTTCGTCTTTCAGAATTCACTCAGACTTCTCTCCTAGTCGTTGTGTATGATTGAGGTCTCATTAAAACTGAATTCCTCTTTCTTCAGTGTATCATTCCGGGTCATTGTCCTCATTGCCTACCGCTCTACATCTTCGGGCCTAAGTCTTCAATCCATGAGTAAGAACTGCATTCAGCCACCTTGTTTCCTTCCTTTGCCGATAGCTGCTCCCTCAGTCAATTATCAGTCGTCAGATCCCCAACTCAAGCCAAGCATGACATGGAAGAAGGGAAATTCCTGGTTTCTCTGGATATTAAGGATGCGTATCCCAATATGGCCACCTCTTCAGGCTTACCTCAGGTTTGCACTGCAGGACAGTTATTACCAGGTTCAGGCCTTGCCTTTCGCTCTCTCATCGACACTGATGGTGTTATCAGGGGTGATGGCAGAGATGTTGCTACAACTCCACAAGCAGGAAGTGAACATCGTTCCTAACTTGGATGATCTCTTCATAATGGCTATATTCAGAGCACAGTTGATGGAAAAGATCAGCCTTCCAACACGACTACTCACGGATCATGGGTGGATTCTCAATCTGCAGAAATCCCACCTAGAACCTACGCAGAGGCTTCAGTTCCTGATAATGATACTGGACACGGTGTCTCAGAAAGTGTTCCTTCCTATGGACAAGGCAAAGATAATTCAGACGATGGTATGTTCCATTTTGAAGCTTAACAAAATCTCGGTACATCTTTGCATACGCTTACTGGGAAAGATGATGGCCTCCTACGATGCAATTCTGTACGGAAGATTCCATGCATGACCATTCCATCTGGATCTGCTGGACAAATGGTCTGGGTCACATCTGCACGTACGCCAGATGATATGCCTTACACGAAACGCCAGGATTTCCCTCTTATGGTGGTTGCTGATCTCCCTTCCAGAGGGTCAACACTTCGGAATTCATCATTGGATTCTGCTGACAAAGGATGCAAGCCTCCATAATTGGGGTGCAGTGACACTAGGGGCTCGGTTCCAATGAAGGTGGTCTGATCAAGAAGCTTCCCTTCTGATAAATGTTTTGGAACTCAGGGCGATTTACAGTGCCCTTCTGCTGACCTCTTTATATCCTTCAGTATCAGGCCATACAGGTATGGTCGGAAAACGCACCAACTGTGGCGTACATAAACCAACAAGGAGGTCCAAACAGCAGAGCTGCAATGAGGGAGGTGTCACAGATATTCCTCTGGGTGGAGCGGAATCCCAAGGCCATTTCTGACATATTAATTCCGGGAGTAGACAATTGGGGAGCAGACTTCCTCAGTAGACACAATCTGCACCTGGGGGAATGGGGTCTCTACCCGCAAGTGTTTCAGCAGATATTTCATCGGTGGGGCTACCCGCAAATCAACTTGTTGGTTTCTCAGCTCACCAAGAAGCTTCTGCGTTACTGTTCTGGGATGAGGGATCCACAGGCCACAGCAGTGGGCGCTTTTGGCGAAACCGTGGATTTACCGGTTGGTGTACTTGTTGCCTCCAGTTCCTCTAATTCCAAGAGTTCTCAAAAGACTTAAAGGGACAGAGTTCAGGCAATTCTGATTGCCCCAGACTGGCCCCACAGGGCCTGGTATGTACACATTTTAGCCTTATTACTCGTAGGCCCCTGGCCTCTGCCAATTCAGGGTGATCATCTTACACAAGGGCCATTCGTCTATCCAGACTTACCACGGCTACGTTTGATGCAATGGAAGTATATTGGGAGGATTTTTGCCAGTAAAGAGATTCCGGGCAAGGTTATCTCGACTATGCTGAAAGCCGGCCAGATGGTCGCATCGAAATATTACCATCGCATATGGAAGAAATGTGTCTCTTGGTGTGAAGGTCAACCGTATTCTGCTGTGGATTTTCATCTGGTACATTTCTTGCACTTCCTGCAGGCTGTTGTGGATGTGGGCCTACGTTTAGGCTCCATAAAAGTGAAAAATCTCAGCCTTGTCTTTTTCTTCCAGGGAACAATTGGCCGTTCTCCCAGTGGTCCTTCATATTCGACCACCCTTTGTGCCTACCACAGCACCGTGAGTTCTCAATTTGGTTCTGGCCTTTCTCCAATCGGTTTGATTGAACCTTTCCACAAGGTGGACATGGAGTATTTGACATGGCAGGCTATCATGTTGTTAGCCTTGGCCTCAGTGATAGAGCGGTGCTTAAAACTCGCTAGACATTCTTACCTAAGGTGGTGCCAGCATTTCATATCAATTGGCCGGTGGTGGTTCTGGTTGTCACTGGCACGTCTGTTACACCAATGTCCTTGGACGTGGTTCGGGCTTTGGAGATTTATGCCAAGAGGCCAGCTATTCTCAGAAAATCAGACTCGCTCTTTGTTCTCTATGATGCTTCAAAGATTGGTTGTCCTGCTTCGAAGCAGTCTATTGCGTGTTGGATCAGGCTTACGATCCAACAGGCTCACTCTTCAGCGGCTTTGCCGCTGCCAAGTTCTGTTCAGGCCCACTCCACACAGTCAGTGGGTTCTTCCTAGGTGGCTGCCCGGGGTGTTTCGGCTTTGTAGTTATGCTAGGCAGCTACTTGGTTGGGTTCGAACATGCTGTAAAGTTTTAAAGGTTCAACACCTTGGCTACTGAGGATCTTCAGTTTGACCAATCAGTTTTGATGGGGTCTCAGCACTCTACCACCCAGTTTGGAGTTTTGGAACTTCCCCATGGTACTAAGACCAACCCAGTATCCCCTTGGACATTAGAGAAAATAGGATTTTAATATCTACCGGTAAATCCTTTTCTCATAGTCCATAGGGGATACTGGGCACCAGCCTCTGTGCTTTGATTTTTCCAGCAAGAGTTGTTCTTGTGTGTTGTATTTTTGGCCTGCTTTTGCTGTCCCTATTTTCAAGTTGTGGTTAGTGTTGCTATCCTCTTGTTATGTTGTGTGCTGGTTCGTTCTCTCACCACTTTCTTGTCTCTTTTCCGCCTTTCAAAGTATGTCCGTCTCCTCGGGCACAGTTTTCCTAGACTGAGGCTGCAGGAGGGGCATAGAGGAGAGGAGCCAGCACACTCTGAAGAAGTTTTAAAGTGCCAGGCTCCAATGGACCCCATCTATACCCCATGGTACTAAGACCATCCCAGTATCCCCTATTAACTACGAGAAAGGGATTTACCGGCAGGTATTAAAATCCTATGTTTTCAGAATAGCAGGGCCATCCTCGGGTGAAGGTATCACTGCGAAGACGCCGTTTCACATTACAATAACCTTAGTAGGAAATACCCATTTGTATTGTACATTTCCTTGGGTGGAATAGACGCCTTTTGGCTAGCGTCACAGGAGAAATATCTAGAAATTTCTACAGATTATCCAGGCACTCATCTGTGGATGAGGAACACAAAGCAGCCTGTAGAATGTGTTCTTTAATATGAACAAAGTGGACCTAGCAGAGTGTCCCTCGGTGCTTGGATCGGGGCCTGTTTACCCACCGGTGACCCGCTAACCGGGATGCTGGCGCTGTACTCATCACTCTTCTTTCTTCTGGCTTTGTTAGGGGGTGGCGGCCATGCTGCGGGAGAGAGCAGTCACCTCGTGGGTTTGCGATCAGCACCCTCAGGAGCTCAGTGTCTTGTCAGCAGACTAGAGAACCATTAACTCTTCAGAAAGTTGGTTCCTACTGCCCCCCCCCTAAGTCCCACGAAGCAGGATGGCTGTTGCCAGCAGCCTTCCTGTAACCTAACTAACTCTAGAAAATAAACAACTCCTAGGAGCTCCCCTAGCTGTGACCGGCTCCTCCGGTCACATTTTCTAAACTGAGTCTGGTAGGAGGGGCATAGAGGGAGGGGCCAGCCCACACTATTAAACTCTTAAAGTGCCAATGGCTCCCAAAGGACCCGTCTATACCCCATGGTATTAAATGGACCCCAGCATCCTCTAGGACGTAAGAGAAAGTAGATTATTACCTAGCAGATGATGATAATTGCAGGGTATTATATGGTGTATTGCATGTAAAGTACCTTGTTCCACACCTACTCTGCTGTAGCAATATACGTTATATAAGGGTGAGTAACACGTGTACAGGCTTACCAGCGTATGAGCACACACATAAAGGAATGCTACCTTACCAATGCTTCCAGGAGTAACGTTAGGAGACATTTCTCTGATCCATCAGCTCATATGACTGATGTTATTGTTCATCTAGAATCTCCAATTCATACGATATGTTCCCCATCCATTGTTTTACATTGGTGCTGACATAGGATTTGGCGAGTGACTACATCTCCATTTATACTTCATGGTTAGGTTACCAGTACAAGAGAGAGATATATCTAAGTCTTATTATAATATTACATTTGTTAATGTGAGTGTTCTCAGGAGGGTGGACACAATGATAGTCTGAGACACAATATTATAAAGCCTTCAGTAAAAGTTATGTTTTATTATACACACACATTTACAATTAAGTGTCCCAGAGAGTCGTCTTCTCCTATTGTTTACAAGATTAATATTGTTACAGAAAATGTCACATTTCCATAATGTATTTTATTTCCAGCAGATGGACACACAAGCAGGAATATCTCAGAAGGACATCTAATGTTATCCCCGTATTGTGACATAAAAGATCATGACAGTATACAGGAATCTCCAGGAGATAATCCCATTATCCCAATTGTACATCCAGCTCTATCAGCTGATCCCTCTGATCCTGGGAAATGTTCTCCTGATCACTCTGATATTGGTGCATCTGTTACAGCTCTGACAGTAGATACAGTGTTTCCCTGTTCTATAGATGCCAAATGTTTTACACAGAACACAAAGCCTATTAACCCACACACAGGTAAGGCAGGTGAGAGGCCACTGATATGTTCAGAGTGCGGGAAATGTTTTACACAAAATTCACAACTTGTTACACATCAGCAAAGTCACACAGGTGAGAAGCCATTTCCATGTTCTGAGTGTGGGAAATGTTTTGTATCGAAATCACATCTTGTTATACATAACAGAAGTCACACAGGTGAGAAGCCATTTTCTTGCTCTGAGTGTGGGAAATGTTTTCCATGGAAATCACATCTTGTTAGACATCAGCAAAGCCACACAGGTGAGAAGCCATTTTCTTGCTCTGAGTGCGGGAAATGTTTTTCACGGAAATCACATCTTGTTAGACATCAGCAAAGCCACACAGGTGAGAAGCCATTTCCGTGTTCTGAGTGTGGGAAATGTTTTTCACGGGAATCACATCTTGTTAGACATCACAGAAGTCACACAGGTGAGAAACCATTTTCTTGCTCTGAGTGTGGGAAATGTTTTACACGGAAATCAGATCTTGTTATACATCACAGAAGTCACACAGGTGAGAAGGCATTTCCATGTTCTGAGTGTGGGAAATGTTTTGCACGGAAATTAGATCTTGTTATTCATCACAGAAGTCACACAGGTGAGAAGCCATTTCCATGTTCTGAGTGTGGGAAATGTTTTACACACAAATCAGATCTTAATGTACATCACAGAAGTCACACAGGTGAGAAGCCATTTGCATGTTCTGAGTGTGGGAAATGTTTTGCACATAAATCAGATCTTGTTAGACATCAGCGAACTCACACAGGTGAGAGGCCATTTTCTTGCTCTGAGTGTGGGAAATGTTTTACAAAGAAATCATATCTTGTTAGACATCAGCGAACTCACACAGGTGAGAGGCCATTTTCTTGCTCTGAGTGTGGGAAATGTTTTACATGGAAATCCCAACTTGTTACACATCAGCAAAGTCACACAGGTGAGAAGCCATTTCCATGTTCTGAGTGTGGGAAATGTTTTGCACAGAAATCAGATCTTGTTATACATCACAGAAGTCACACAGGTGAGAAGCCATTTTCTTGCTCTGAGTGTGGGAAATGTTTTACAAAGAAATCACATCTTGTTAGACATCAGCGAACTCACACAGGTGAGAGGCCATTTCTATACTCTGAGAAATAAATCAGCTCTTGCACACAATAAACATCACTCAGGTGAGGAACCATTTTAATCTTCTGGAGTATTCTCATCATTGCCATGCGTTGTTCTTCAAGGTTCTTATCCTATCCTATGCTTTTTGCAATATACATGTTACCACTGGGTGAAATAATCAGATGTCTTGCCCTCATCTACCACTGCTACGCCGATGACCTGTCTTTTGCTCCAGGTACTAAGAACCCAGTACCAATCCTAAATGGTTGTCTAGCTGAGCTCCAAGTGTGGATGATGCCAGTTGGTTGTGACTCAGTCCTGGTGAAACAGGTCCTTGTGATAGAAGCTCACCAACAAAGGGCAGGGCTACAGCTCAGCTTTGCAAACCAACTAGACTTGCGCTTGGGGGTTCAGAGTTACAAAATGCTGATCCTGTGTGGAATCTTGGTGTTCTGTATGGTGGAGTGACACTTAGATATCGGTATCTGCCACAATCAGATCCTCATCTGAGGAACATTGCCAGACTCCAGCACTTATTTCCCTCAGAAGATCTACCTACAGTCATACATGTACTTGTATCATCACACATAGACTACTGCAATGTCCTCTACCTGGGTCTCCCAGCAAAAGAATTGCACCGCTTGTAGCTTGTACAGAATGCAGCAGCCAGGCTGTTACCTAACCTGCCCTTTCCTGCCACATAACACCCATTATCTGCTCCCTTCACTGGCTGCCTGTAAGATGGTGACTATTACATAATCTTACTGATTTTCCCAGCCCTACATGACCAGGGTCCGTGGTACCAGAAGCAGCTTCTGCCTCTTTACTGCCCTGCTTTCTACCACCTGCAGATGAAGGACTGTTACCAGCAGTACAAAGAATCCCCAAGAAGTTCTGAGATGTCAGAGGGGGAGACAGGGTCGTGGCACTAGTGCTGTAGCGGGGGCTGCCGGAGGCACTGTCTATAGGTAATATTGTCCCCAAGCAGCGCTAAGGTGTCAGAGTGGAGACAGGGCAATGGCAGTAGTGGGGGGAGGCGGGGTGGGTGTCAGTAGCTGGAGGGGAAGGTGGCATTTGGGGAGACAGGGCGGTGGCAGTAGTGGGGGGAGATGGGGTGGTGACAGTAGTGAAAGGAGACAGGGTGGTAGTAGTGGGGGGAGACGGGGCAGTAGTGCTGTAGCGGGGGCTGCCGGAGGCACTGTCTGTGGGTAATATTGTCCCCAAGCAGCGCTAAGGTGTCGGGAGACAGGGGTGGGGTGGGTGGCAGTAGCTGGAGGGGCGGGTGGCATTTGGGGAGACAGGGTGGTGGCAGTAGTGGGGGAAGATGGGGCGGTGGCAGTAGTGGAAGGAGACATTGTGGTAGTAGTGGGGGGAGACGGGGCCGGTCGCAGTTGTGTGGGGAAACAGGGTGGTGGCAGTAGTGGGAAGAGACAGGGTGGTGGCAGCAGTGGGGAGGAGTCAGGGTGGGTGGCAGTAGTGGGGGGACACAGGGCGGTGGCAGTAGTGGAAAGAAACAGGGTGGTAGTAGTGGGGGATATGGGGTGGGTGGCAGTTGTGTAGGGAGACAGGGTGGTGGCAGTAGTGGAAGGAGACAAAGCAGGTGGCAGTAGTGGGGGGAGACAGGGCTGATGGTCACAGTACAGTACCAGGGGCTGCTGGAGGCAGTAAAGAGGTGTATGGGTCCCGCACAGAACCAGTTGATAATTAGACTTAATGATGATTATGCTTCCTTATTTCTAATTAATCCCTTGTATGTGTTACTGTTATTTGCTGTGTCAGCCTTTATGTGTGTTCTGTGTAATAATCCTGAAAGTAGTGCTGCTACCGATCTCATATCATTTGTGGTAACTTGGAAAAGATGAGATATGAGGTGCACTCTGGAAGCTTATAGAGGGGTTAATCAGAGATGATCGCAGATGTGACATCACGCAGCCCCCGGAAAATGGTCCTGTCCCGCCCGCGTTCACGTCTCAGGGATGCGGCCACAATGTGTGTGTCTGCGCATGTGCATATTGCCACCACCAGCAAACTGCTGCGGGCAGCTATTGCGGCTGGGTCTGAATGGCCCCCATAGGGTTTTGGCTCTCCTGATATGAATCGGTTTTACTTACCTGCAATACTATAATGTAACTTGAATTGTTTCTGTGCTTTAAAGGATATTTTATCCATGTTGTGCAGAGTAAAGTATACTGCTCCAAAAAAATAAAGGGAACACTAAAATAACACATCCTAGATCTGAATGAATGAAATATTCTTATTAAATACTTTGTTCTTTACATAGTTGAATGTGCTGACAACAAAATCACACAAAAATGATCAATGGAAATCAAATTAACCCATGGAGGTCTGGATTTGGAGTCACACTCAAAATTAAAGTGGAAAAACACACTACATGATGATCCAACTTTGATGTAATGTCCTTAAAACAAGTCAAAATGAGGCTCAGTAGTGTGTGTGGCCTCCACGTGCCTGTATGCCCCTCCTACCAGACTCCGTTTAGAAAATGAGCCCAGAGGAGCCGGTCACAGCTAGGGGAGCTCTACAGAGCTCTTTTAGTAAAATCTAGTGGGAGGAGCCAGCCCACATTGTTAAACTCTTAAAGTGCCAATGGTTCCTGGTGGACCTGTCTATACCCCATGGTACTAATATGGACCCCAGCATCCTCTACGGACTACGAGAAAAGTATTTACCGGTAGGTATATAAAATCCTATTTTCCCTTTATATATCATCTAAGAAAAAATGGTCTATAACAATTAGGGGTAATCCTTATTATTCACTATTGTAAAATATTCCAACGTTTTGGAATGCACAGCCATATTCCTGTGAGCCGGTGGAACGCATACTAAGGAGATGCGAATCACAGGCGATCCCATTTTGATGTTTGAAACGTAAAAACGTAACATCCGGGCACTAGTGGAACGCATGGAAAGGGAAGTGCGTCACCTGGTGGGCCGAATCTCATTGGCTTAGTTATTTAATTGAAAGCACGTCCCATTTAGATATCTTTGGAGCGGACACATTGGCCCTGGTCATAGGCTTAAATCCTCTGACATTCATTGGCCAGTGGTCACGGTTGCCATGACAACCCGAAAAAACAGAATTAAACATCATTAATGCCGTGGAAATTGTACAATGTGACTGTTTATTACATATCATATGGTGACTGTACCAAGCTTCAGTGGTCATAATGTACATTTAGTTTATGGATTATCCTAATTTTTCAAAGTAATATATGTATCTGCCTAATTGAATTAGGAGTGGGCGGGACTATACAGAGTTTAAATAGATGGCTCTGGGATCTGACACACACCATCACCCTGATGAAGCAGTCGAAACGCGTTGGTGGGGTGGTTGTTTGGATACCCAGACCTGTACTTGTGGCATCCAGCAGAGTGGTGAGAATAGATGGGCCCTTTTTGTTCTTTATCCGCTCAGCTGTGATTTTGTTTCCATTGACCCAAGTCAGGCCATTTTGGTGTGCCTGTGTGTTTTATATATTAGTACCCATTAAATACCGTTTTTATCACTATATGGTTGTTTTTTTGGGAGCTACATTACCTGTGTGGAAAATAAACCGCTACGGGAATTTACAACATGGGTTTCAAGTAAGCTTATGTGTAAGCCTGGCTAGTTACCTTATCAGCCTATAAAGAACTAATCTTTTGTAAAGCCTGAGAGATATGGCTGTATAAACTTGAGAGTGAGCATTTATAGAATGATATCCTTTGCACACCTCGGGTGGTCCTGTTACACACACTGCTCATGGAGTGGGGGTTCTGTCTCACCTGCACCCACATTTTATACTATATTTTATAATGAAATACTACACATTGGTATTTTTTATTTGTTTTTTTAAATTCATGGACGTTGACCTGTGGGAATATCCTTGACCGTGTGGGGCAGATAAAGAAACTGCTACATGACCATATACAACTTGTCTCAAGTAAGCACACGTGTAAGCGTGATATTCTCCTGATCTTTTAAGTGTGAGAGATTTTGAATATATGAAGCAACGATACCTTTATAAGCATGGAATTTGCTGTCTGATGTAAGCTTATGAGTGAGCATCAATCTTCTCTGACCGTCTCACGTTTCTGGTGGTCCCGTAATATACATTTCATGTTCACAAAGTAAAAGATTTCTGCTGGATTTATCTCCATTCCCCATTATTAATTTGACATTTGAGGAGTCTACTACACATTGGATTTTCTTTCTATGTTTTCTATTCACATATGGTCAACCATTGGGAAGAGACTGTATATTTGTGAATTATAAAGAAATAAGAAACGGAAACCGTGAACATCATACAAGGACATTTCGTATTATAAGTATCTGGTACCCTTCTTTGTTTGGCGCATGACAGTATCCCCCTCTTTTGCATTGTATTCCCTGTTGTTTCCAGTCTTGATAACACTGGAAGAGATTCTTGATTGCTGCCTTCATTGTCCAGCGCAGGTGTAAACTATTCCCTTCTTTTGAATGGGCTTTACACCCCGTGTTCTTCCACACTCTGGTAGACAAGTGGGAGTTACTGAAGATAGATCTCATGCCATGCCATCCCGTCAGAACAACAAAGTTCACGTACGGGTCAAGAACAAAGGATCCCAGGACAACCTTTGTGGATGCCCTGTCAGTGAGATGGGACTTTCGTCTGGCCTATGTGTTTCCACCAGGGTGATGTGAAATGCAAAACAGGGAAAGGGCGCCGTGATACTAATAGCTCCGGCTTGGCACAGAAGACATTGGTACACAGATCTGCAGAGGATGTCGATGGATGCTCCATTTCTACTCCCTCAACGTCCAGATCTGCTGTCTCAGGGTCCTTGCTATTACAAGCACCTGGATCAACTGTCTCTGATGGCGTGGCTCTTGAGACTTCCATTCTGAAAGCAAGAGGATTCTCACAACTGCTAATTCAAACAATGCTTAAAGCAAGGAAACCTTCCTCAGCTCGCATTTATCACTGAATATGGCAAGACTATATTCAATTGTGCAGTGACCGGAAATTTGACCCTTGGTCTTTCAGAGTTTCCAGAGTCCTAACATTCCTTTAGGCAGGAATAGATAAAGGTCTACGGGTGGCTTCCTAGAGAGATCAGGTGTCAGCATTGTCTGTATGGTTCCAAAAGAAAATTGCTAACCTACAGGATGTTTGCACTTTCTTCCAGGAAACGCTTCACATCCAACCTCCCTGCAGTGCCTTGGGATTTAAGTTTCGTCCTAAAGGCACTTCAAGTTGCTCCATTTGAACCACTAAAGCAGGTGGATCATAAATGGTTGACAGCTAAAGCTCTCTTTCTACTGGTTGTTGCTTCAGCTAGAAGAGTGTCAGATACGGGCATTATTATGTCATCCTCCATTTCTGATTTTTCATCCAGATAAGCGGTTCTTAGAACCAAATCTTGTTATCTTGCTATGGTGGTGTCTAAATTCCACCTTAACAAAGAAATAGTTGTCCCGGCCTTCCAAGGGACGGACTTTTCTGTGGAAGATGCATCATTGGACATAGTTCGTGCCTTTAGGATCTACGTGGATCATATCAGTGCCATCAGAAAGACAGATACTCTCTTTGTTCTCTCCAGATTTTACAAGAGAGGATGGCCTGCTGACAAGCAGACACTGGCGAGGTGGCTTCGGATGACTATTTCAGAAGCATATTCTCAAGCTGAGCTCCCTATTCTGGCTAATATTTCTGCTCACTCTACTCGTAAGGTAGGTCCGTCATGGACAACACAACGTGGTGCTTTACCTAAACAGATATGTAAGGCAGCCACATCGTCTTCCATTAACACATTCATTAGACATTATGCCTTTGATACCTCAGAACGCTGAATTCAGGCAAAAGATTCTCCTGTCCAATCAGGAGCATCCCACCCACTAAATTTGCTTTGGGACATCCCAATGTTACCCTGTGGATAACCTGTGGACCCTGCAGGAGAAATAATAGTTATGGTAGACTTACCGTTGATAACTCTATTTCTCCTTAGTCCACAGTATCCACAGGGATCCCACCCTGACGCACCTGATTTGAGGATCCTTTCACCTACTAACCTCTTCCTTCTTGTAGGGAAGGGTGTGCATGTGTGTTCTTCTCGCCTGATTAGGGCTCTCTATGATGCTTCTGCCTTGAGCTTTGGAAAACAACTGAATTACCTGAGCCATGAGGCGGGGATTTAGGGGACTGGCCCGCTGCATTCTGGGAGGCCGAAAGCTTTTGATCGTTGGTGCCAATCCACTGACGCTACCTCATATCCAAATGTATATCCTGTGGATACTGTGGACTTAGGAGAAATAGAGTTATCAACGGTAAGTCTACCATAACTATTTTTCACCTCAGTTTAAACTGACTGTATGCAAATATCATTATAGTGGTTGTTGGTTTTTTTTGTGTTTTAGGTAGAACGTCTGTCTGATATTAAAACAGAAGACATAGAAGGAGAAGAAGTGACTGATATAAAGGAAGAAGATATAGAGGGAGCAGAAGAGATGTATGTGACTGATATAAAGGCATTATCAGTTATCCATTATCAGTGATCAGGAGCGGTAGTGTACACCAGTAGCGTCTGAATCCACTCAGCGTCTTACGAGCGTATTTGCTTGGATATGGAAGTGTGGTGAGTCTCCCTGTATCCCGCTCTCCGGAGACAGGGTATACAGTACTAAAAATGATCTCTACTTCTTAGTATGCATTGTTAATTTTTAGTACCTATTGCATATGAGACCTGTGTATTACTGTGTTTTCTGCATGTTATGTTGGAAAAGAGCCAGTTAAAACAGTAGTACAATTTTCCTACTTATGTTTAAGTTGTTATGATGGTGATTGTGTTCTCATATGACATATGTCTAATGCTTTAACATGTGACTTACTGCTAATATGTGTGCTGACTTTTCTGTGTAATGTCAGTCCTGTTCTGAGCATCAAATCAGGTGCACTATGGTCAGATTGATCTCACCTCTATATACTGACATATAGGGTGTTTTTCAGTCACAAAATCGTGTAGTCAATAACCGATTATTACTATGTTTGTGAGCGGCAAAAGTGATGAGGAGAATTTATCAGGCACTCCTACAGCCCTAACATGCTTATCTTGTAATAGAACAAGGGCTTTGGTGGAGACAGAGTGCTCAATCAGACCAAGTGAATCGACCCAGTGAAAAATACAAAGGAAGTTTCACCTGCTTCCAAGACAATTTCTATATACACAAGTAGTATTCCACTCTGGCGCTTCACTAGGTTTACATGTATAGGAGTATCTTCATATCCTTTAGAACCTATATATATATCTTACATCCAATTTTTCAAGGATGTAAGTGAAGAAAAAGGAGAACAATATAGTGCAGAGACCTTTTGAAAATGGTATCTTTACAAAGACGAAATGTACACTCACAAGCCGACTTTAAAACATAAGCCCATCAAAGTTTCTCTCTCTTGTGTTGATTCCAAATCGGATTTTATTCTTCATTCTCCATAACACCAACCTGAGTAGAGTGTGTATGTGTCTCCCACAATGGAGAGACACAATGGCTCACACACGATGGTATTCAGGCAGATGGTGGTATCGTGATGCAGACCCGCTTAACGCGTTTCGGTTTCCCTTTTTCAAAAGCGCTTTTGAAAAAGGGAAACCGAAACGCGTTAAGCGGGTCTGCATCACGATACCACCATCTGCCTGAATACCATCGTTGTCCCCTGGAATAGGTGAGCTACACGGTTCCCGGGACCGTAGCCAACCAGCAGTTTCTTGTGACCTCTGCGCTCCGGTGTGGATAATCTTGGCATTTGTTGGTGAAGTGATATAGAGATTCTATATGCCTTTTATTCTTTTATGTTATGTAAGTGCAAATTTGTCAGAATAAAACCTTGTTATACTTTTTAAGGACGTCTGCACTATAAGCCTTTCTTTGTTTTATGTGTGTGAGCCATTGTGTCTCTCCATTGTGGGAGACACATACACACTCTACTCAGGTTGGTGTTATGGAGACTGAAGAATAAAATCCCATTTGGAATCAACACAAGAGAGAGAAACTTTGATGGGCTTATGTTTTAAAGTCGGCTTGTGAGTGTACATTTCGTCTTTGTAAAGATACCATTTTCAAAAGGTCTCTGCACTATATTGTTCTCCTTTTTCTTCACGTACATCCTTGAAAAATTGGATGTAAGATATATATATATAGGTTCTAAAGGATATGAAGATACTCCTATACATGTAAACCTAGTGAAGCGCCAGAGTGGAATACTACTTATGCTTATCTTGTAAGTCAGGGGTAATTTATATGAATCAATTGGTCACTTATGAGGGTTTGTGTGCAAACTGTTTTGCTTTTCAGCAAAGTAAAAAACAGGAGTTGGTTCAACCACCAACAGAGCCACCATGGAATATGTTCGCAAAGACTCTATCTTCAATAGCGGACAAGTTAGCTCCAGTAGCACCACCTCAAGGGTTAGGTTACACTATGAACCCACACATGCAGCTCCCTTCCTATGGTTTGGTTCCAGTAGCCTCTACAAGCAACCAAGGGGCGGGTAAGACTAAGACAGATACATCTGTGTGGCAGACTACACAAGATGATACATCGGATAATGATGATGAGACAATAGATTCAACTCCGTATGATGATCAGTCGCAGAGTTTTAGTTCAGATGATGTAGCTGAACTTATTAATGCTGTGAAGGCTGTTCTCTCGTTGGAAGAGCCAGCCAAGACAGTGTTAAAATCTAAAGCACCTGTATTTAAACAAACAGAATCAGTGAAAGCTGAATTCCCAGCGTCAGATGAGTTCTCGGAAATGATGGATGAGTCTTGGGCAGCGCCCAGTAAAAAGTATAAGATTCCTAATAGATGGGATTCTTATTATACATTTCCTGCTGTGGATTGTTCGAAGAGAGAAGTTCCTCCAAAAGTAGATGCACATGTTCTACGACAACAAGGACAAGGTTTCTATTCCAACATGTTTCTAGTTCAGAAGCCAAATGGGTCATTCCAGCCCATACTCAATCTCAAGGTGCTGAACAAGTACATTTGGGTGCCTCTGTTTCATATGGAGACTTTACCTTCCATTATTTTGGCCATGGAGCCGGAGGATTTTATGGTATCCCTTGATATCCAGGATGATTACCTGCATGTTCCTATAGCACAGTCCTATCAGTGCTATCTCAGGTTTGCTATCCTCCAGCAGTATTTTCAGTTTCAGGCCCTACCATTTGGACTGGCCACAGCTCCCAGAGTGTTCACCAAAATTATGATGGTAATGGCGGCTTATCGCAGCCAAAAGGCAATGAAGGAGGTGAGCCACACGTTAAGGTGGCACTAGGAAGCGGATTTTCTCAGTCGACATGCCATTCATGCAAACGAATGGCCTTTACACCCCAGACTCTGGTAGACAAGTTAGGGTTGCCGGAGATAGATCTCATGGCATCCCGTCAAAACAACAAAGTTCCCGCATACGGGTCAAGGACAAAGGATCCCAAAGTGACATTCGTGGATGCCCTGTCTGGACTATGTTTCCACTGATCACCCTGTTGCCCAGGGTGATGCGAAAGGTAAAACAGGGAAAGGGCGCCGTGATGCTAACAGCTCCGGATTTGCCCAGAAGACATTGGTACACAGATCTACAGAGGCTGTCAGTGGATACTCCGTTTCTACTCCCTCGTCTAGATCTGCTGTCTCAGGGTCCTTGTTATTACAAGCACCTGGATTGGCTGTCTTTGACGACGTGGCTCTTGAGACTTCCATCCTGAAAGCAACAGGTAATTCAAACAATGCTTAGAGCAAAGAAACTTTCCTCAGCTTGCATTTATCACCGAATATGGCATGCTTATATTCAGTGGTGCAGTGACAGGAATGGATAAAGGTATACAGATGGCTTCCTTGAGAGTTCAGGAGTCAGCATTGACTGTATGGTTTCAAAAGAAAATTGCTAACCTGCAGGATGTTTGCACTTTTTTCCAAGGAATGCTTCACATCCAACCTCCATTTGTTCCTCCTACAGCGCCTTGGGATCTAGGTATAGTCCTAAAGGTGCTTCAAATTGATCCATTTGAACCACTGATGTAAGTGGATCTTAAATGGTTGACAGCTAAGATTATCTTTCTACTTGCTATTGCCTCAGCTAGAAGAGTTTCAGATTTAGGGGCATTGTTATGTCGCCCTCCTTTTCTGATATTTCACCCAGACAGAGCAGTTCTCAGAACCAAATCTGGTTATCTTCCTAAGGTGGTATCTAAATTCCACCTTAACGAAGAAATTGTAGTCCCGGCCTTCCAAGGGCCAGATCTTTCTGTGGGAGATGCATATTTGGACGTAGTCCGGGCTTTAAGGATTTATGTGGATTGTACCAGTGCCATCAGAAAGACAGACACTCTCTTCATTTTCTACGGATTTCACGAGAGGATTGGCTGCTGACAAGCAAACACTGGCGAGGTGGCTTCGGATGACGATTCAGACGCATATTCTCAAACGGATATCCCTAATCCAGCTAGTGTCTCTGCTCACTCTACTCGTAAGGTAGGTCTGTCATGGGCAGCACAACGTGGTGCTTCGGCAGAACAGATATGTAAGGCAGCCACATGGTCTTCCATTAACATTCATTAGACATTATGCCTTTGATACCTTTGCCTCTCAGGATGCTGCATTCTGGAGCGTCCCCTCCACTAAATTGCCTTGGGTCATCCCAATGTATATCCTGTGGATACTACTGTGGACCCTACAAGAGAATTATGTAGTTATGGTATACTTACTGTCGATAACTCTATTTCTCCTTGGTCCACTGTATCCACAGGGATCCCACCCTGACACACCTGATTTGAGGATCCTTACACCTACTAACCTCCTCTTGTAGGGAAGTGTGTGCATGTGTGTTCTTCTCGCCTGATTAGGGCTCTCTATGATGCTCCTGCCTTGAGCTTTGGAAAACAACTGAATTTCCTGAGCCAGGAGGCGGGGATATAAAGAACTGGCCCGTTGCATTCTGGGAGGCCAAAAGCTTTTGATCATTGGTGCCAATCCGCTGACCTCATATCCCAATGTATATCATGTGGATACTGTGGACTTAGGAGAAATAGCGTTATCGACAGTAAGTCTACCATAACTACATATATTTCTGGCATGGTGCGGCTGCTTGCTAGGGCACAGGCTCGGGGTTCCTCATGCCACGTGATACAATGCTTAGGAAATATATTGCGCAGGCCCTGTCATGTAGCCACATACTCCTGTAACAGCCGGCCTCAGGGAATTGGCTAATGACCGGCTCCTGTTACTGAGTTGGCAGCATCCGGGTCTTGCTACCGTCGCCTTAGGTATATAATACATTTATTGAGCTTGTCTATGGGAACCAGCATTGAGGATCCTGCACATTCCCTGCTGATTACCTGCCCCCTGGCACTTGGATGACGGCCTTCTCTGGCTTCTGATCCATGGCCTTAAGGGCAAACCAATGGTTCCTAATGGAAGTATCTTCAGGAGCGGTCACGTCTAAGTAGTAGGACAGGGCCTCTTGCAAAAATTCTAGTGCATTCAGCATCCATTAATATATAATCCTGCAATCTCCAAGGTGGTAAAGGAGGAGTAGCGGGAAAAGGCGACCAGGACCCTATCAGAGGGGTGTGATCAGACCATGAAATTACTGTCAGTAGAAAAATTCAAGTGACCAGGTTCTGGGATACAATGTGATAAATACGGAGACTGACACAGGACATTTCATAAAGGATAAGCATTTATTTCTCTAAGTTACAACAATGAGAACCTGCAAATAACAAGTTATACTCAGTTACAGTAATAGCAAGAACAAATTAGAATACTCAGCTCTTATCTCAGATGTTTCCTGATCAGTCCCCCCCAGGGTCCCCCTTTAATAACCTCATTTATCTTATCCTGGACAACTGTCCTTTCACCTACTTATGAATACAATATTCCAAACATCTTACTAGACAGTTTCCATCTGAGATACTGATAATAGGAAGATATATTTATTATAATCAGCCAGCCTAAAAGCTGTGTATATTCTTCCCACTAATCCTAATAAAATGAACATATATAGAGCAGTGAGGACATACATAAACAAAATGGAGATACACATGGACAAAATGGCATCTAAAAAGTAGTAAGTAATTGTGAGGATACGGATTCTAGATCACTCAGGTAAACAGTTTAGTAAAGTGGCAAATGCCCTTTATTGTAAATATACACACACAGTACACTAAAACAGTAACTATTACATGCCAGGATGTTATCTCACTAGGTCCCCACAATAGTATATTATTACAGATATATGCGGGAGTATCTATATAGCAGAGCCACCAAGTCTGCACTCCCAGGAAAAGCTTGTCATCCAGTGTCCACAATGCGTCCAGACAATCCTCACTCAGCACACTGGCAGCCTCGTCCTCAGTGCACGTCCAGTCGCCTTTTTGAAACGAGAGGATAACAACCATGCTTCTAGGCCTCAGCACACTGGAAGCGCTATCCTACCAGTAGCTTTCAGAAGCAATACACCTCATTCCTCTTAGGTCAAGAACTCCACACTCTCTGACCTTCTGGCCAGATCTCACCTCAGAAGAGCCTACTCCTCTTGCCTCCCCTGTCTATTCATCACACAAGCTGGTCAGTCAGGAGGTCACAGAGGACGAGACGAGGTGTCTGGGCTCCTGTACACAATGGGGTGTATAGGATCAGATTACCTGCAGCTCCATACAGAAACTGTTTACTACTGAACCTACTCCTCCTAATCACATCTGATTGTATAGCTAGGGGACTTGCATTACAATGAACTGATGTAACTATGGCCCTCATTCCGAGTTGATCGGTCGCAAGGCGAATTTAGCAGAGTTACACACGCTAAGCCTACGCCTACTGGGAGTGTATCTTAGCATCTTAAAATTGCGACCGAAGTATTCGCAATATTGCGATCACAAACTACTTAGCAGTTTTAGAGTAGCTCCACACTTACTCTGCCTGTGCGATCAGTTCAGTGCTTGTCGTTCCTGGTTTGACGTCACAAACACACCCAGCGTTCGCTCAGACACTCCCCCGTTTCTCCGGCCACTCCTGCGTTTTTTCCGGAAACGGTAGTGTTTTCATCCACACGCCCCTAAAACGCAGTGTTTCTGCCCAGTAACACCCATTTCCTGTCAATCACACTACGATCGCCGGAGCGAAGAAAAAGCCGTGAGTAAAAATCCTATCTTCTTAGCAAAATTACTTGGCGCAGTCGCAGTGCGAACATTGCGCATGCGTACTAAGCGGATTTTCACTGCGATGCGATGAAAAAGAACGAGCGATCAACTCGGAATGAGGGCCTATGTTACTAACACTCTGGCATACAATCACACACATTGCACACAGTATAACCAAATAACCTGATTATTCCTAATATAACAGATAAAACATAACTGTACAATATAATAACACAATACAATACAATATTGCCTAGCATATGACTAATAACATAATATTATAAGGTGTATTGCATGTAAAGTACCTTGTTCCATACCTACTCTGCTGTAGCAATATACCTTACATAAGGGTGAGTAACACATGTACAGGCTTACCAGCGTATGAGCACACATAAAGGAATGCTACCTTACCAATGCTTCCAGGAGTAATGTTAGGAGACATTTCTCTGATCCATCAGCTCATATGACTGATGTTATTGTTCATCTAGAATCTCCAATTCATACGCTATGTTCCCCATCCATTGTTTTATATTGGTGCTGACATAGGACTTGGCGAGTGACTACATCTCCATTTATACTTCATGGTTAGTTACCAGTACAAGAGAGAGATATATCTAAGTCTTATTATAATATTACATTTGTTATTGTGTGTTCTCAGGAGGGTGGACACAATGATAGTCTGAGACACAATATTATAAAGCCTTCATTAAAAGTTATGTTTTATTATATAGTGTTCACTCTAGGATTTTTTTAGGGCAGGGTGCTGATCACGGGGAGGGCACATTTTTCATTCGGGAGGGCACATTTTTCAGTTAGAAGGGCAAAATTAGGTACATACTAAAATGCTTGGTCCTCCCATTCCCACATGCTAAAGAATGGACAGTGCAAAAATGTAGGGGAGTTGTTTTTCGTGGGGAAGGGCCATGGCCACATAATAGTGGCACTTCCCATTACACCACACAGTAGTGCAGCTAATACACACTGCACCGGGTAGAACCTCCTATACACACTGCGACAGGTAGAGCACGTTATACACATTGCGCCAGGTACAGCATGTTATACACTTTGCGCCAGGTACAGCACGTTATACACTTTGCGCCAGGTACAGCACGTTATACACTTTGCGCCAGGTACAGCACGTTATACACTTTGCGCCAGGTACAGCACGTTATACACTTTGCGCCAGGTACAGCACGTTATACACTTTGCGCCAGGTACAGCACGTTATACACATTGCGCCAGGCAGAGCACGTTATACACATTGCGCCAGGCAGAGCACGTTATACACATTGCGCCAGGTAGAGGACGTTATACACATTGCACCAGGTAGAGCACGTTATACACATTGCACCAGGTAGAGCACGTTATACACATTGCGCCAGGTAGAGCACGTTATACACATTGCGCCAGGTACAGCGCGTTATACACATTGCGCCAGGCAGAGCGCGTTATACACATTGCGCCAGGCAGAGCGCGTTATACACATTGCGCCAGGCAGAGCGCGTTATACACAATGCACCCGGTAGAGCACACTGCACCAGGTAAGAGCACTGAGGCACACTGCACCAGGTAAGAGCACTGAGGCACACTGCACCAGGTAAGAGCACTGAGGCACACTGCACCAGGTAAGAGCACTGAGGCACACTGCACCAGGTAAGAGCACTGAGGCACACTGCACCAGGTAAGAGCACTGAGGCACACTGCACCAGGTAAGAGCACTGAGGCACACTGCACCAGGTAAGAGCACTGAGGCACACTGCACCAGGTAAGAGCACTGAGGCACACTGCACCAGGTAAGAGCACTGAGGCACACTGCACCAGGTAAGAGCACTGAGGCACACTGCAGCAGGTAAGAGCACTGAGGCACACTGCAGCAGGTAAGAGCACTGAGGCACACTGCAGCAGGTAAGAGCACTGAGGCACACTGCAGCAGGTAAGAGCACTGAGGCACATTGCAGTAACCACCTTGTCCCCCCCCCCCCCCAGGGCCGTAGCGGACACCTCAAAGCAAGAGCGACAGCGCGGCCACCGCCTCAGACGGCACCGCGGGAAGCCCCAGTCACAAAGCCCAGCTTTACCTACAAGATCATGGAGGACACCGATCCCTGCAAATCGCCAGCACCCCCCAGAAACGCTGTGGCAACCCATCCATCACCCGCACTCGGCAGCCTTCACTCACCTGCCGCAAGCAGCCAGGCGCCAAAGAGGAAAGGAAATTGGCTCCACCTCCTCTTTACATCATTCAGCCCGGGACCAGCATCAGGCAATCATACAAAAATCCCCCTTAGAGATTGGCCTAATGAGGAGCGCGTCACCGGGTCTTTGCAATCACTGGGGACAGTGTGCTTAATGTGTCCGGCGGCGTGGTGGGGTCCGGCGGGCAGCAAAGTGCGGGGCGGGAGGGCGCACGCAAACGGGCAGGGCGGCATTTAGGTGTCTAAAAAAGGGGCAGGGCGCAGCGCCCTGTGAAAGACACCTAGAGTGAACACTAATTATACACACACATTTACAATTAAATGTCCCAGAAAGTCGTCTTCTCCTATTGTTTACAAGATTAATATTGTTACAGAAAATGTCACATTTCCATAATGTATTTTATTTCCAACAGATGGACACACAAGCAGGAATATCTCAGAAGGACATCTAATGTTATCCCCGGGTTGTGACATAAAAGATAATGACAGTAGACAGGATTCTCCAGGAGATAATCCCATTACCCCAATTATACATCCAGCTCTATCAGCTGGTCCCCCTGATCCTGGGAAATGTTCTCCTGATCACTCTGATATTGGTGCATCTGATACAGCTCTGAGAGTAGATACAGTGTTTCCCTGTTCTATAGATGCCAAATGTTTTACACAGAACACAAAGCTTATTATCCATCAGCCAGCTAAGGCAGGTGAGAGGTCATTTCCATGTTCTGAGTGTGGGAAATGTTTTACATGCAAATCAGCTCTTGTTACACATCAGAGAAGACACACAGGTGAGAGGCCATTTCCATGCTCTGAGTGTGGGAAATGTTTTACCTGGAAATCACAACTTGTTACACATCAGCGAAGTCACACAGGTGAGAAGTCATTTCCATGTTCTGAGTGTGGGAAATGTTTTGCACACTAATCAGATCTTATTAGACATAACAGAAGTCACACAGGTGAGAGGCCATTTTCTTGCACTGAATGTGGGAAATGTTTTACACAGAAATCACAACTTGTTACACATCAGCGAAGTCATACAGGTCAGATTCTATTTCCATGTTCTGAGTGTGAGAAATGTTTTGCACACAAATCAGTTCTTGTTAAACATCAGAGAAGTCACACAGGTGAGAAACTATTTTCTTGCTCTGAGTGTGGGAAATGTTTTACACAAAAATCACATCTTGTTATACATCAGCGAACTCACACAGGTGAGAAGCCATTTCTATACTCTGAGAAATAAATCAGCTCTTGTTGCACCCAATAGATATCAATCAGGTGAGGAACCATTTTAATCCTCTGGAGTATACTTATCATTGCCATGCCTTGTTCTTAAAGGTTCTTATCCTATCTCCTATGCTTTTTGCAATATACATGCTATCACTGGGTATAATAATCAGACGTCATGTCCTCATCTACCACTGCTATGCAGATGACCTGTCTCTTTCTTCGGATACTGAGAACCCAGTACCAATCCTAAATGGTTGTGTAGCTGAGCTCCAGGTATAGGTGATGCCAGTTGGCTGTGACTCAGTCAGGGCGAAACAGATCCATATGATAGAAGCTCACCAACAAAGGACAGGGCTACAGCTCAGCTTTGTTACCAACCAGACATACGCTTGTGGGTTCAGAGTTACAAAATGCTGATCATGTGGGGAATCTTGGTGTCCTGGATGGTGGAGTGACACGGAGACATCAGGTATCAGCCACAATCAGATCCTCATCTGAGGAACAGAGCCAGACTCCAGCACTTATTTCCCTCAGAAGATCTACCTACAGTCATACATGCACTTGTATCATCACGCATAGACTACTGCAATGTCCTCTACCTGGGTCTCCCAGCAATAGAATTGCACCGCTTGTAGCTTGTACAGAATTAAGCAGCCATGCTGTTACCTAACCAGCTCGTTCCTGCCACATAACACCCATTCTCTGCTCTCTTCACCGGCTGCCTGTAAGATGGTGATCTGTTACATAATCTTACTGACTCTCCCAGCCCTACATGACCAGTGTCCATGGTACCAGAAGCAGCTTCTGCCTCCTTACTGACTTACTGTAGGCCCCTATTACACAATCTTACTGACTCTCCCAGCCCTACATGACCAGGGTCCATGTACCAGAAGCAGCTTCTGCCTCCTTACTGTAGGCCCCTATTACACAATCTTACTGACTCTCCCAGCCCTACATGACCAGGGTCCATGTACCAGAAGCAGCTTCTGCCTCCTTACTGACTTACTGTAGTCCCCTATTACATAATCTTACTGACTCTCCCAGCCCTACATGACCAAGGTCCATGTACCAGAAGCAGCTTCTGCCTCCTTACTGATTTACTGTAGGCCCCTATTACATAATCTTACTGACTCTCCCAGCTCTACATGACCAGGGTCCATGTACCAGAAGCAGCTTCTTCCTCCTTACTGACTTACTGTAGGCCTCTATTACATAATCTTACTGACTCTCCCAGCCCTACATGACCAGGGTCCATGTACCAGAAGCAGCTTCTGCCTCCTTACTGACTTACTGTAGGCCCCTATTACAGAATCTTACTGACTCTCTCAGCCCTACATGACCAGGGTCCATGTACCAGAAGCAGCTTCTGCCTCCTTACTGACTTACTGTAGGCCCCTATTACAGAATCTTACTGACTCTCCCAGCCCTACATGACCAGGGTCCATGTACCAGAAGCAGCTTCTGCCTCCTTACTGACTTACTGTAGGCCCCTATTACATAATCTTACTGACTCTCCCAGCCCTACATGACCAGGGTCCATGTACCAGAAGCAGCTTCTGCCTCCTTACTGACTTACTGTAGGCCCCTATTACATAATCTTACTGACTCTCCCAGCCCTACATGACCAGGGTCCATGTACCAGAAGCAGCTTCTGCCTCCTTACTGACTTACTGTAGGCCCCTACTACATAATCTTACTGACTCTCCCAGCCCTACATGACCAGGGTCCATGTACCAGAAGCAGCTTCTGCCTCCTTACTGACTTACTGTAGGCCCCTATTACATAATCTTACTGACTCTCCCAGCCCTACATGACCAGGGTCCATGTACCAGAAGCAGCTTCTGCCTCCTTACTGACTTACTGTAGGCCCCTATTACATAATCTTACTGACTCTCCCAGCCCTACATGACCAGGGTCCATGTACCAGAAGCAGCTTCTGCCTCCTTACTGACTTACTGTAGGCACCTATTACAGAATCTTACTGACTCTCCCAGCCCTACATGATCAGGGTCCATGTACCAGAAGCAGCTTCTGCCTCCTTACTGACTTACTGTAGGCCCCTATTACATAATCTTACTGACTCTCCCAGCCCTACATGACCAGGGTCCATGTACCAGAAGCAGCTTCTTCCTCCTTACTGACTTACTGTAGTCCCCTATTACATAATCTTACTGACTCTCCCAGCCCTACATGACCAGGGTCCATGTACCAGAAGCAGCTTCTGCCTCCTTACTGACTTACTGTAGGCCCCTATTACACAATCTTACTGACTCAGGAGAGGTGGACAACATTCAAATGTGCAATATTGAAGGCAACAGACCTTTGTATCAAAACTGTTAGGAAAAACACAAGGAAAAGGAAGCCAGTGTGGTTTGCAAAAGAAGTAGCAAATATTGTGAGAGCAAAAAAGATGGCTTTTAGGAAATATAAGCAGACACAAAATAATGAAGACAAAAAGATATATCTTGTTAGACAGAAGGAGACAAAGAAGGTAATCAGATGTGCAAAGGCACAAGCTGAGGAGAAAATGGCCCAGTCAGTGGGTAAAGGAGGCAAAACTTTTTTTAGGTATATAAGCGAAAAAAGAAAAACAAAAGGCGGAATTATAAAACTAAAGACGGACACTGGGAATCTTGTTGAGGGAGACAATTTAATAGCAGATCATCTTAATGATTATTTTTGCTCAGTATTTACTACTGAAAGAGAGGGGAAGGGGCCACAGTTAAGTTGCAGGGATATTCAGGAAAATGAAACAAGTACATTTACAGAGGAGAAGGTCCTAACAGAACTCTCAAAGCTGAAAGTGGACAAATCTATGGGGCCAGATGGGATACATCCAAGGATACTAAAAGAACTTAAAGAGGTGCTGGTAGCACCATTGACAGAATTATTCAACCAGTCATTAGCTACAGGAGAAATTCCAGGGGACTGGAAAAGAGCAAACGTAGTCCCACTGCACAAAAGTGGAAGCAAGGAAGAGGCAAACAACTACAGACCAGTGAGTCTTACATCAGTAGTAGGGAAATTGATGGAAACACTCTTAAAAGAAAGAGTTGTAGATCATCTCAAATCCGGCAATTTACTGGATCCCAAACAGCATGGATTCACTGGGGGAAGATCATGTCAAACAAATCTTATTGACTTTTTTGATTGTGTGACTAAAGTGATGGATAAAGGTGGAGCCATGGATATAGCTTATCTTGACTTTAGTAAGGCTTTTGACACAGTTCCACATCGCAGACTGCTAAATAAACTTGAAAGTTTGGGATTGGATATTAGGATTATTGAATGGATAAGATCTTGGTTGAAGGATAGAAAACAGAGAGTTGTGGTAAATGGAGTGCATTCACAGGAGGGAAATGTTACCAGTGGAGTACCCCAGGGATCTGTACTTGGACCAGTGCTTTTCAATATCTTTATTGGTGACATTGCAAATGGGATTAAAGGGAAAGTATGCCTTTTTGCAGATGACACAAAGGTATGCAACAGGGTAGACACACCAGGTGGGGTAAAACAAATGATTGAGGATCTAGGTAGACTAGAGGAATGGTCAAGAGTCTGGCAATTACAGTTTAATGCCAAAAAATGCAAAATCATGCACTTGGGTCTCAAAAATCCTAAAGCTAAATACAGTATTAATGGCACTATACTGGAAACTACTGAGGAGGAAAGGGATCTAGGAGTCACTATTTCAGATGACTTAAAGGCAGGTAAGCAATGTAACAAGGCAATGAGGAAGGCTAGTCAGATGCTTGGCTGCATTGGGAGAGGAATCAGCAGCAGGAAGAAAGAAGTAATAATGCCACTGTATAGGTCATTGGTACGGCCTCATCTAGAATACTGTATTCAGTTCTGGAGGCCATATCTTCAAAAGGATATTAATACATTAGAAACTGTACAAAGGAGGGCAACTAAAATGGTGCATGGCCTACATCACAAAACATACCCAGAAAGACTAAGAAATCTCAATATGTATAGTTTGGAGCAGAGAAGAGAAAGGGGGGACATGATAGAAACTTTCAAATATATGAAGGGTTTTAACAAAGTCCAGGAGGGAAACATTCTCCAAATGAAGAGAAGCAATAGGACACGAGGACATACACTGAGACTGGAGGGGGGAGGATCAGGGGAAATTTGCGGAAAAATTATTTCACAGAAAGGGTAGTGGACAAGTGGAATAGCCTCCCATCAGAGGTGGTAGAGGCTAAGACAGTAGAGCAATTTAAACATGCATGGGATAGACATAAGGATATCCTTACAAAGAAATAAGGATCAAATAAGGTTAGTGATAAAAAAAAATAATATATAAAAAAAAAAAAAAAAAAGGGGCAGACTAGATGGGCCAAGTGGTTCTTATCTGCCGACAAATTCTATGTTTCTATGTTTCTATGACTCTCCCAGCCCTACATGACCAGGGTCCATGTACCAGAAGCAGCTTCTGCCTCCTTACTGACTTGCTGTAGGCACCTATTACAGAATCTTACTGACTCTCCCAGCCCTACATGACCAGGGTCCATGTACCAGAAGCAGCTTCTGCCTCCTTACTGACTTACTGTAGGCCCCTATTACATAATGTTACTGACTCTCCCAGCCCTACATGACCAGGGTCCATGTACCAGAAGCAGCTTCTGCCTCCTTACTGACTTACTGTAGGCACCTATTACAGAATCTTACTGACTCTCCCAGCCCTACATGACCAGGGTCCATGTACCAGAAGCAGCTTCTGCCTCCTTACTGACTTACTGTAGGCCCCTATTACATAATGTTACTGACTCTCCCAGCCCTACATGACCAGGGTCCATGTACCAGAAGCAGCTTCTGCCTCCTTACTGACTTACTGTAGACCCCTATTACATAATCTTACTGACTCTCCCAGCCCTACATGACCAGGGTCCATGTACCAGAAGCAGCTTCTGCCTCCTTACTGACTTACTGTAGGGTCCTATTACATAATCTTACTGACTCTCCCAGCCCTACATGACCAGGGTCCATGTACCAGAAGCAGCTTCTGCCTCCTTACTGACTTACTGTAGTCCCCTATTACATAATCTTACTGACTCTCCCAGCCCTACATGACCAGGGTCCATGTACCAGAAGCAGCTTCTGCCTCCTTACTGACTTACTGTAGGCCTCTATTACATAATCTTACTGACTCTCCCAGCCCTACATGACCAGGGTCCATGTACCAGAAGCAGCTTCTGCCTCCTTACTGACTTACTGTAGGCCCCTATTACATAATCTTACTGACTCTCCCAGCCCTACATGACCAGGGTCCATGTACCAGGAGCAGCTTCTGCCTCCTTACTGACTTACTGTAGGCCCCTATTACATAATCTTACTGAGTCTCCCAGCCCTACATGACCAGGGTCCATGTACCAGAAGCAGCTTCTGCCTCCTTACTGACTTACTGTAGGCCCCTATTACATAATCTTACTGACTCTCCCAGCCCTACATGACCAGGGTCCATGTACCAGAAGCAGCTTCTGCCTCCTTACTGACTTACTGTAGGCCCCTATTACAGAATCTTACTGACTCTCCCAGCCCTACATGACCAGGGTCCATGTACCAGAAGCAGCTTCTGCCTCCTTACTGACTTACTGTAGGCACCTATACATAATCTTACTGACTCTCCCAGCCCTACATGACCTGGGTCCATGTACCAGAAGCAGCTTCTGCCTCCTTACTGACTTACTGTAGGCCCCTATTACACAATCTTACTGACTCTCCCAGCCCTACATGACCAGGGTCCATGTACCAGAAGCAGCTTCTGCCTCCTTACTGACTTACTGTAGGCCCCTATTACATAATCTTACTGACTCTCCCAGCCCTACATGACCAGGGTCCATGTACCAGAAGCAGCTTCTGCCTCCTTACTGACTTACTGTAGGCCCCTATTACATAATCTTACTGACTCTCCCAGCCCTACATGACCAGGGTCCATGTACCAGAAGCAGCTTCTGCCTCCTTACTGACTTACTGTAGGCCCCTATTACATAATCTTACTGACTCTCCCAGCCCTACATGACCAGGGTCCATGTACCAGAAGCAGCTTCTGCCTCCTTACTGACTTACTGTAGGCCCCTACTACATAATCTTACTGACTCTCCCAGCCCTACATGACCAGGGTCCATGTACCAGAAGCAGCTTCTGCCTCCTTACTGACTTACTGTAGGCCCCTATTACATAATCTTACTGACTCTCCCAGCCCTACATGACCAGGGTCCATGTACCAGAAGCAGCTTCTGCCTCCTTACTGACTTACTGTAGGCCCCTACTACATAATCTTACTGACTCTCCCAGCCCTACATGACCAGGGTCCATGTACCAGAAGCAGCTTCTGCCTCCTTACTGACTTACTGTAGGCCCCTATTACATAATCTTACTGACTCTCCCAGCCCTACATGACCAGGGTCCATGTACCAGAAGCAGCTTCTGCCTCCTTACTGACTTACTGTAGGCCCCTATTACATAATCTTACTGATTCTCCCAGCCCTACATGACCAGGGTCCATGTACCAGAAGCAGCTTCTGCCTCCTTACTGACTTACTGTAGGCACCTATTACAGAATCTTACTGACTCTCCCAGCCCTACATGACCAGGGTCCATGTACCAGAAGCAGCTTCTGCCTCCTTACTGACTTACTGTAGGCCCCTATTACATAATCTTACTGACTCTCCCAGCCCTACATGACCAGGGTCCATGTACCAGAAGCAGCTTCTTCCTCCTTACTGACTTACTGTAGTCCCCTATTACATAATCTTACTGACTCTCCCAGCCCTACATGACCAGGGTCCATGTATCAGAAGCAGCTTCTGCCTCCTTACTGACTTACTGTAGGCCCCTATTACATAATCTTACTGACTCTCCCAGCCCTACATGACCAGGGTCCATGTACCAGAAGCAGCTTCTGCCTCCTTACTGACTTACTGTAGGCCCCTATTACAGAATCTTACTGACTCTCCCAGCCCTACATGACCAGGGTCCATGTACCAGAAGCAGCTTCTGCCTCCTTACTGACTTACTGTAGGCACCTATACATAATCTTACTGACTCTCCCAGCCCTACATGACCTGGGTCCATGTACCAGAAGCAGCTTCTGCCTCCTTACTGACTTACTGTAGGCCCCTATTACATAATCTTACTGACTCTCCCAGCCCTACATGACCAGGGTCCATGTACCAGAAGCAGCTTCTGCCTCCTTACTGACTTACTGTAGGCCCCTATTACATAATCTTACTGACTCTCCCAGCCCTACATGACCAGGGTCCATGTACCAGAAGCAGCTTCTGCCTCCTTACTGACTTACTGTAGGCCCCTATTACATAATCTTACTGACTCTCCCAGCCCTACATGACCAGGGTCCATGTACCAGAAGCAGCTTCTGCCTCCTTACTGACTTACTGTAGGCCCCTACTACATAATCTTACTGACTCTCCCAGCCCTACATGACCAGGGTCCATGTACCAGAAGCAGCTTCTGCCTCCTTACTGACTTACTGTAGGCCCCTATTACATAATCTTACTGACTCTCCCAGCCCTACATGACCAGGGTCCATGTACCAGAAGCAGCTTCTGCCTCCTTACTGACTTACTGTAGGCACCTATTACAGAATCTTACTGACTCTCCCAGCCCTACATGACCAGGGTCCATGTACCAGAAGCAGCTTCTGCCTCCTTACTGACTTACTGTAGGCCCCTATTACATAATCTTACTGACTCTCCCAGCCCTACATGACCAGGGTCCATGTACCAGAAGCAGCTTCTTCCTCCTTACTGACTTACTGTAGGCCCCTATTACACAATCTTACTGACTCTCCCAGCCCTACATGACCAGGGTCCATGTACCAGAAGCAGCTTCTGCCTCCTTACTGACTTGCTGTAGGCACCTATTACAGAATCTTACTGACTCTCCCAGCCCTACATAACCAGGGTCCATGTACCAGAAGCAGCTTCTGCCTCCTTACTGACTTACTGTAGGCCCCTATTACATAATGTTACTGACTCTCCCAGCCCTACATGACCAGGGTCCATGTACCAGAAGCAGCTTCTGCCTCCTTACTGACTTACTGTAGGCACCTATTACAGAATCTTACTGACTCTCCCAGCCCTACATGACCAGGATCCATGTACCAGAAGCAGCTTCTGCCTCCTTACTGACTTACTGTAGGCCCCTATTACATAATGTTACTGACTCTCCCAGCCCTACATGACCAGGGTCCATGTACCAGAAGCAGCTTCTGCCTCCTTACTGACTTACTGTAGTCCCCTATTACATAATCTTACTGACTCTCCCAGCCCTACATGACCAGGGTCCATGTACCAGAAGCAGCTTCTGCCTCCTTACGGACTTACTGTAGGGTCCTATTACATAATCTTACTGACTCTCCCAGCCCTACATGACCAGGGTCCATGTACCAGAAGCAGCTTCTGCCTCCTTACTGACTTACTGTAGTCCCCTATTACATAATCTTACTGACTCTCCCAGCCCTACATGACCAGGGTCCATGTACCAGAAGCAGCTTCTGCCTCCTTACTGACTTACTGTAGGCCTCTATTACATAATCTTACTGACTCTCCCAGCCCTACATGACCAGGGTCCATGTACCAGAAGCAGCTTCTGCCTCCTTACTGACTTACTGTAGGCCCCTATTACATAATCTTACTGACTCTTCCAGCCCTACATGACCAGGGTCCATGTACCAGAAGCAGCTTCTGCCTCCTTACTGACTTACTGTAGGCCCCTATTACATAATCTTACTGAGTCTCCCAGCCCTACATGACCAGGGTCCATGTACCAGAAGCAGCTTCTGCCTCCTTACTGACTTACTGTAGGCCCCTATTACAGAATCTTACTGACTCTCCCAGCCCTACATGACCAGGGTCCATGTACCAGAAGCAGCTTCTGCCTCCTTACTGACTTACTGTAGGCACCTATACATAATCTTACTGACTCTCCCAGCCCTACATGACCTGGGTCCATGTACCAGAAGCAGCTTCTGCCTCCTTACTGACTTACTGTAGGCCCCTATTACAGAATCTTACTGACTCTCCCAGCCCTACATGACCAGGGTCCATGTACCAGAAGCAGCTTCTGCCTCCTTACTGACTTACTGTAGGCCCCTATTACATAATCTTACTGACTCTCCCAGCCCTACATGACCAGGGTCCATGTACCAGAAGCAGCTTCTGCCTCCTTACTGACTTACTGTAGGCCCCTATTACATAATCTTACTGACTCTCCCAGCCCTACATGACCAGGGTCCATGTACCAGAAGCAGCTTCTGCCTCCTTACTGACTTACTGTAGGCCCCTATTACATAATCTTACTGACTCTCCCAGCCCTACATGACCAGGGTCCATGTACCAGAAGCAGCTTCTGCCTCCTTACTGACTTACTGTAGGCCCCTATTACATAATCTTACTGACTCTCCCAGCCCTACATGACCAGGGTCCATGTACCAGAAGCAGCTTCTGCCTCCTTACTGACTTACTGTAGGCCCCTATTACATAATCTTACTGACTCTCCCAGCCCTACATGACCAGGGTCCATGTACCAGAAGCAGCTTCTGCCTCCTTACTGACTTACTGTAGGCCCCTACTACATAATCATACTGACTCTCCCAGCCCTACATGACCAGGGTCCATGTACCAGAAGCAGCTTCTGCCTCCTTACTGACTTACTGTAGGCCCCTATTACATAATCTTGCTGACTCTCCCAGCCCTACATGACCAGGGTCCATGTACCAGAAGCAGCTTCTGCCTCCTTACTGACTTACTGTAGGCCCCTACTACATAATCTTACTGACTCTCCCAGCCCTACATGACCAGGGTCCATGTACCAGAAGCAGCTTCTGCCTCCTTACTGACTTACTGTAGGCCCCTATTACATAATCTTACTGACTCTCCCAGCCCTACATGACCAGGGTCCATGTACCAGAAGCAGCTTCTGCCTCCTTACTGACTTACTGTAGGCACCTATTACAGAATCTTACTGACTCTCCCAGCCCTACATGACCAGGGTCCATGTACCAGAAGCAGCTTCTGCCTCCTTACTGACTTACTGTAGGCCCCTATTACATAATCTTACTGACTCTCCCAGCCCTACATGACCAGGGTCCATGTACCAGAAGCATCTTCTTCCTCCTTACTGACTTACTGTAGTCCCCTATTACATAATCTTACTGACTCTCCCAGCCCTACATGACCAGGGTCCATGTACCAGAAGCAGCTTCTGCCTCCTTACTGACTTACTGTAGGCCCCTATTACACAATCTTACTGACTCTCCCAGCCCTACATGACCAGGGTCCATGTACCAGAAGCAGCTTCTGCCTCCTTACTGACTTACTGTAGGCCCCTACTACATAATCTTACTGACTCTCCCAGCCCTACATGACCAGGGTCCATGTACCAGAAGCAGCTTCTGCCTCCTTACTGACTTACTGTAGGCCCCTATTACATAATCTTACTGACTCTCCCAGCCCTACATGACCAGGGTCCATATACCAGAAGCAGCTTCTGCCTCCTTACTGACTTACTGTAGGCACCTATTACAGAATCTTACTGACTCTCCCAGCCCTACATGACCAGGGTCCATGTACCAGAAGCAGCTTCTGCCTCCTTACTGACTTACTGTAGGCCCCTATTACATAATCTTACTGACTCTCCCAGCCCTACATGACCAGGGTCCATGTACCAGAAGCAGCTTCTTCCTCCTTACTGACTTACTGTAGTCCCCTATTACATAATCTTACTGACTCTCCCAGCCCTACATGACCAGGGTCCATGTACCAGAAGCAGCTTCTGCCTCCTTACTGACTTACTGTAGGCCCCTATTACACAATCTTACTGACTCTCCCAGCCCTACATGACCAGGGTCCATGTACCAGAAGCAGCTTCTGCCTCCTTACTGACTTGCTGTAGGCACCTATTACAGAATCTTACTGACTCTCCCAGCCCTACATGACCAGGGTCCATGTACCAGAAGCAGCTTCTGCCTCCTTACTGACTTACTGTAGGCCCCTATTACATAATGTTACTGACTCTCCCAGCCCTACATGACCAGGGTCCATGTACCAGAAGCAGCTTCTGCCTCCTTACTGACTTACTGTAGGCACCTATTACAGAATCTTACTGACTCTCCCAGCCCTACATGACCAGGGTCCATGTACCAGAAGCAGCTTCTGCCTCCTTACTGACTTACTGTAGGCCCCTATTACATAATGTTACTGACTCTCCCAGCCCTACATGACCAGGGTCCATGTACCAGAAGCAGCTTCTGCCTCCTTACTGACTTACTGTAGACCCCTATTACATAATCTTACTGACTCTCCCAGCCCTACATGACCAGGGTCCATGTACAAGAAGCAGCTTCTGCCTCCTTACGGACTTACTGTAGGGTCCTATTACATAATCTTACTGACTCTCCCAGCCCTACATGACCAGGGTCCATGTACCAGAAGCAGCTTCTGCCTCCTTACTGACTTACTGTAGTCCCCTATTACATAATCTTACTGACTCTCCCAGCCCTACATGACCAGGGTCCATGTACCAGAAGCAGCTTCTGCCTCCTTACTGACTTACTGTAGGCCTCTATTACATAATCTTACTGACTCTCCCAGCCCTACATGACCAGGGTCCATGTACCAGAAACAGCTTCTGCCTCCTTACTGACTTACTGTAGGCCCCTATTACATAATCTTACTGAGTCTCCCAGCCCTACATGACCAGGGTCCATGTACCAGAAGCAGCTTCTGCCTCCTTACTGACTTACTGTAGGCCCCTATTACAGAATCTTACTGACTCTCCCAGCCCTACATGACCAGGGTCCATGTACCAGAAGCAGCTTCTGCCTCCTTACTGACTTACTGTAGGCACCTATACATAATCTTACTGACTCTCCCAGCCCTACATGACCTGGGTCCATGTACCAGAAGCAGCTTCTGCCTCCTTACTGACTTACTGTAGGCCCCTATTACACAATCTTACTGACTCTCCCAGCCCTACATGACCAGGGTCCATGTACCAGAAGCAGCTTCTGCCTCCTTACTGACTTACTGTAGGTCCCTATTACATAATCTTACTGACTCTCCCAGCCCTACATGACCAGGGTCCATGTACCAGAAGCAGCTTCTGCCTCCTTACTGACTTACTGTAGGCCCCTATTACATAATCTTACTGACTCTCCCAGCCCTACATGACCAGGGTCCATGTACCAGAAGCAGCTTCTGCCTCCTTACTGACTTACTGTAGGCCCCTATTACATAATCTTACTGACTCTCCCAGCCCTACATGACCAGGGTCCATGTACCAGAAGCAGCTTCTGCCTCCTTACTGACTTACTGTAGGCCCCTACTACATAATCTTACTGACTCTCCCAGCCCTACATGACCAGGGTCCATGTACCAGAAGCAGCTTCTGCCTCCTTACTGACTTACTGTAGGCCCCTATTACATAATCTTACTGACTCTCCCAGCCCTACATGACCAGGGTCCATGTACCAGAAGCAGCTTCTGCCTCCTTACTGACTTACTGTAGGCCCCTATTACATAATCTTACTGACTCTCCCAGCCCTACATGACCAGGGTCCATGTACCAGAAGCAGCTTCTGCCTCCTTACTGACTTACTGTAGGCACCTATTACAGAATCTTACTGACTCTCCCAGCCCTACATGACCAGGGTCCATGTACCAGAAGCAGCTTCTTCCTCCTTACTGACTTACTGTAGGCCCCTATTACATAATGTTACTGACTCTCCCAGCCCTACATGACCAGGGTCCATGTACCAGAAGCAGCTTCTGCCTCCTTACTGACTTACTGTAGACCCCTATTACATAATGTTACTGACTCTCCCAGCCCTACATGACCAGGGTCCATGTACCAGAAGCAGCTTCTGCCTCCTTACGGACTTACTGTAGGGTCCTATTACATAATCTTACTGACTCTCCCAGCCCTACATGACCAGGGTCCATGTACCAGAAGCAGCTTCTGCCTCCTTACTGACTTACTGTAGTCCCCTATTACATAATCTTACTGACTCTCCCAGCCCTACATGACCAGGGTCCATGTACCAGAAGCAGCTTCTGCCTCCTTACTGACTTACTGTAGGCCTCTATTACATAATCTTACTGACTCTCCCAGCCCTACATGACCAGGGTCCATGTACCAGAAGCAGCTTCTGCCTCCTTACTGACTTACTGTAGGCCCCTATTACATAATCTTACTGACTCTTCCAGCCCTACATGACCAGGGTCCATGTACCAGAAGCAGCTTCTGCCTCCTTACTGACTTACTGTAGGCCCCTATTACATAATCTTACTGAGTCTCCCAGCCCTACATGACCAGGGTCCATGTACCAGAAGCAGCTTCTGCCTCCTTACTGACTTACTGTAGGCCCCTATTACAGAATCTTACTGACTCTCCCAGCCCTACATGACCAGGGTCCATGTACCAGAAGCAGCTTCTGCCTCCTTACTGACTTACTGTAGGCACCTATACATAATCTTACTGACTCTCCCAGCCCTACATGACCTGGGTCCATGTACCAGAAGCAGCTTCTGCCTCCTTACTGACTTACTGTAGGCCCCTATTACACAATCTTACTGACTCTCCCAGCCCTACATGACCAGGGTCCATGTACCAGAAGCAGCTTCTGCCTCCTTACTGACTTACTGTAGGCCCCTATTACATAATCTTACTGACTCTCCCAGCCCTACATGACCAGGGTCCATGTACCAGAAGCAGCTTCTGCCTCCTTACTGACTTACTGTAGGCCCCTATTACATAATCTTACTGACTCTCCCAGCCCTACATGACCAGGGTCCATGTACCAGAAGCAGCTTCTGCCTCCTTACTGACTTACTGTAGGCCCCTATTACATAATCTTACTGACTCTCCCAGCCCTACATGACCAGGGTCCATGTACCAGAAGCAGCTTCTGCCTCCTTACTGACTTACTGTAGGCCCCTATTACATAATCTTACTGACTCTCCCAGCCCTACATGACCAGGGTCCATGTACCAGAAGCAGCTTCTGCCTCCTTACTGACTTACTGTAGGCCCCTATTACATAATCTTACTGACTCTCCCAGCCCTACATGACCAGGGTCCATGTACCAGAAGCAGCTTCTGCCTCCTTACTGACTTACTGTAGGCCCCTACTACATAATCTTACTGACTCTCCCAGCCCTACATGACCAGGGTCCATGTACCAGAAGCAGCTTCTGCCTCCTTACTGACTTACTGTAGGCCCCTATTACATAATCTTACTGACTCTCCCAGCCCTACATGACCAGGGTCCATGTACCAGAAGCAGCTTCTGCCTCCTTACTGACTTACTGTAGGCCCCTACTACATAATCTTACTGACTCTCCCAGCCCTACATGACCAGGGTCCATGTACCAGAAGCAGCTTCTGCCTCCTTACTGACTTACTGTAGGCCCCTATTACATAATCTTACTGACTCTCCCAGCCCTACATGACCAGGGTCCATGTACCAGAAGCAGCTTCTGCCTCCTTACTGACTTACTGTAGGCACCTATTACAGAATCTTACTGACTCTCCCAGCCCTACATGACCAGGGTCCATGTACCAGAAGCAGCTTCTGCCTCCTTACTGACTTACTGTAGGCCCCTATTACATAATCTTACTGACTCTCCCAGCCCTACATGACCAGGGTCCATGTACCAGAAGCATCTTCTTCCTCCTTACTGACTTACTGTAGTCCCCTATTACATAATCTTACTGACTCTCCCAGCCCTACATGACCAGGGTCCATGTACCAGAAGCAGCTTCTGCCTCCTTACTGACTTACTGTAGGCCCCTATTACACAATCTTACTGACTCTCCCAGCCCTACATGACCAGGGTCCATGTACCAGAAGCAGCTTCTGCCTCCTTACTGACTTACTGTAGGCCCCTACTACATAATCTTACTGACTCTCCCAGCCCTACATGACCAGGGTCCATGTACCAGAAGCAGCTTCTGCCTCCTTACTGACTTACTGTAGGCCCCTATTACATAATCTTACTGACTCTCCCAGCCCTACATGACCAGGGTCCATGTACCAGAAGCAGCTTCTGCCTCCTTACTGACTTACTGTAGGCACCTATTACAGAATCTTACTGACTCTCCCAGCCCTACATGACCAGGGTCCATGTACCAGAAGCAGCTTCTGCCTCCTTACTGACTTACTGTAGGCCCCTATTACATAATCTTACTGACTCTCCCAGCCCTACATGACCAGGGTCCATGTACCAGAAGCTGCTTCTTCCTCCTTACTGACTTACTGTAGTCCCCTATTACATAATCTTACTGACTCTCCCAGCCCTACATGACCAGGGTCCATGTACCAGAAGCAGCTTCTGCCTCCTTACTGACTTACTGTAGGCCCCTATTACATAATCTTACTGACTCTTCCAGCCCTACATGACCAGGGTCCATGTACCAGAAGCAGCTTCTGCCTCCTTACTGACTTGCTGTAGGCACCTATTACAGAATCTTACTGACTCTCCCAGCCCTACATGACCAGGGTCCATGTACCAGAAGCAGCTTCTGCCTCCTTACTGACTTACTGTAGGCCCCTATTACATAATGTTACTGACTCTCCCAGCCCTACATGACCAGGGTCCATGTACCAGAAGCAGCTTCTGCCTCCTTACTGACTTACTGTAGGCACCTATTACAGAATCTTACTGACTCTCCCAGCCCTACATGACCAGGGTCCATGTACCAGAAGCAGCTTCTGCCTCCTTACTGACTTACTGTAGGCCCCTATTACATAATGTTACTGACTCTCCCAGCCCTACATGACCAGGGTCCATGTACCAGAAGCAGCTTCTGCCTCCTTACTGACTTACTGTAGACCCCTATTACATAATCTTACTGACTCTCCCAGCCCTACATGACCAGGGTCCATGTACAAGAAGCAGCTTCTGCCTCCTTACGGACTTACTGTAGGGTCCTATTACATAATCTTACTGACTCTCCCAGCCCTACATGACCAGGGTCCATGTACCAGAAGCAGCTTCTGCCTCCTTACTGACTTACTGTAGTCCCCTATTACATAATCTTACTGACTCTCCCAGCCCTACATGACCAGGGTCCATGTACCAGAAGCAGCTTCTGCCTCCTTACTGACTTACTGTAGGCCTCTATTACATAATCTTACTGACTCTCCCAGCCCTACATGACCAGGGTCCATGTACCAGAAGCAGCTTCTGCCTCCTTACTGACTTACTGTAGGCCCCTATTACATAATCTTACTGACTCTTCCAGCCCTACATGACCAGGGTCCATGTACCAGAAGCAGCTTCTGCCTCCTTACTGACTTACTGTAGGCCCCTATTACATAATCTTACTGAGTCTCCCAGCCCTACATGACCAGGATCCATGTACCAGAAGCAGCTTCTGCCTCCTTACTGACTTACTGTAGGCCCCTATTACAGAATCTTACTGACTCTCCCAGCCCTACATGACCAGGGTCCATGTACCAGAAGCAGCTTCTGCCTCCTTACTGACTTACTGTAGGCACCTATACATAATCTTACTGACTCTCCCAGCCCTACATGACCTGGGTCCATGTACCAGAAGCAGCTTCTGCCTCCTTACTGACTTACTGTAGGCCCCTATTACACAATCTTACTGACTCTCCCAGCCCTACATGACCAGGGTCCATGTACCAGAAGCAGCTTCTGCCTCCTTACTGACTTACTGTAGGTCCCTATTACATAATCTTACTGACTCTCCCAGCCCTACATGACCAGGGTCCATGTACCAGAAGCAGCTTCTGCCTCCTTACTGACTTACTGTAGGCCCCTATTACATAATCTTACTGACTCTCCCAGCCCTACATGACCAGGGTCCATGTACCAGAAGCAGCTTCTGCCTCCTTACTGACTTACTGTAGGCCCCTATTACATAATCTTACTGACTCTCCCAGCCCTACATGACCAGGGTCCATGTACCAGAAGCAGCTTCTGCCTCCTTACTGACTTACTGTAGGCCCCTACTACATAATCTTACTGACTCTCCCAGCCCTACATGACCAGGGTCCATGTACCAGAAGCAGCTTCTGCCTCCTTACTGACTTACTGTAGGCCCCTATTACATAATCTTACTGACTCTCCCAGCCCTACATGACCAGGGTCCATGTACCAGAAGCAGCTTCTGCCTCCTTACTGACTTACTGTAGGCCCCTATTACATAATCTTACTGACTCTCCCAGCCCTACATGACCAGGGTCCATGTACCAGAAGCAGCTTCTGCCTCCTTACTGACTTACTGTAGGCACCTATTACAGAATCTTACTGACTCTCCCAGCCCTACATGACCAGGGTCCATGTACCAGAAGCAGCTTCTTCCTCCTTACTGACTTACTGTAGGCCCCTATTACATAATGTTACTGACTCTCCCAGCCCTACATGACCAGGGTCCATGTACCAGAAGCAGCTTCTGCCTCCTTACTGACTTACTGTAGACCCCTATTACATAATCTTACTGACTCTCCCAGCCCTACATGACCAGGGTCCATGTACAAGAAGCAGCTTCTGCCTCCTTACGGACTTACTGTAGGGTCCTATTACATAATCTTACTGACTCTCCCAGCCCTACATGACCAGGGTCCATGTACCAGAAGCAGCTTCTGCCTCCTCACTGACTTACTGTAGTCCCCTATTACATAATCTTACTGACTCTCCCAGCCCTACATGACCAGGGTCCATGTACCAGAAGCAGCTTCTGCCTCCTTACTGACTTACTGTAGGCCTCTATTACATAATCTTACTGACTCTCCCAGCCCTACATGACCAGGGTCCATGTACCAGAAGCAGCTTCTGCCTCCTTACTGACTTACTGTAGGCCCCTATTACATAATCTTACTGACTCTTCCAGCCCTACATGACCAGGGTCCATGTACCAGAAGCAGCTTCTGCCTCCTTACTGACTTACTGTAGGCCCCTATTACATAATCTTACTGAGTCTCCCAGCCCTACATGACCAGGGTCCATGTACCAGAAGCAGCTTCTGCCTCCTTACTGACTTACTGTAGGCCCCTATTACAGAATCTTACTGACTCTCCCAGCCCTACATGACCAGGGTCCATGTACCAGAAGCAGCTTCTGCCTCCTTACTGACTTACTGTAGGCACCTATACATAATCTTACTGACTCTCCCAGCCCTACATGACCTGGGTCCATGTACCAGAAGCAGCTTCTGCCTCCTTACTGACTTACTGTAGGCCCCTATTACACAATCTTACTGACTCTCCCAGCCCTACATGACCAGGGTCCATGTACCAGAAGCAGCTTCTGCCTCCTTACTGACTTACTGTAGGTCCCTATTACATAATCTTACTGACTCTCCCAGCCCTACATGACCAGGGTCCATGTACCAGAAGCAGCTTCTGCCTCCTTACTGACTTACTGTAGGCCCCTATTACATAATCTTACTGACTCTCCCAGCCCTACATGACCAGGGTCCATGTACCAGAAGCAGCTTCTGCCTCCTTACTGACTTACTGTAGGCCCCTATTACATAATCTTACTGACTCTCCCAGCCCTACATGACCAGGGTCCATGTACCAGAAGCAGCTTCTGCCTCCTTACTGACTTACTGTAGGCCCCTACTACATAATCTTACTGACTCTCCCAGCCCTACATGACCAGGGTCCATGTACCAGAAGCAGCTTCTGCCTCCTTACTGACTTACTGTAGGCCCCTATTACATAATCTTACTGACTCTCCCAGCCCTACATGACCAGGGTCCATGTACCAGAAGCAGCTTCTGCCTCCTTACTGACTTACTGTAGGCCCCTATTACATAATCTTACTGACTCTCCCAGCCCTACATGACCAGGGTCCATGTACCAGAAGCAGCTTCTGCCTCCTTACTGACTTACTGTAGGCACCTATTACAGAATCTTACTGACTCTCCCAGCCCTACATGACCAGGGTCCATGTACCAGAAGCAGCTTCTTCCTCCTTACTGACTTACTGTAGGCCCCTATTACATAATGTTACTGACTCTCCCAGCCCTACATGACCAGGGTCCATGTACCAGAAGCAGCTTCTGCCTCCTTACTGACTTACTGTAGGCCTCTATTACATAATCTTACTGACTCTCCCAGCCCTACATGACCAGGGTCCATGTACCAGAAGCAGCTTCTGCCTCCTTACTGACTTACTGTAGGCCCCTATTACATAATCTTACTGACTCTCCCAGCCCTACATGACCAGGGTCCATGTACCAGAAGCAGCTTCTGCCTCCTTACTGACTTACTGTAGGCCCCTATTACATAATCTTACTGAGTCTCCCAGCCCTACATGACCAGGGTCCATGTACCAGAAGCAGCTTCTGCCTCCTTACTGACTTACTGTAGGCCCCTATTACAGAATCTTACTGACTCTCCCAGCCCTACATGACCAGGGTCCATGTACCAGAAGCAGCTTCTGCCTCCTTACTGACTTACTGTAGGCCCCTATTACATAATGTTACTGACTCTCCCAGCCCTACATGACCAGGGTCCATGTACCAGAAGCAGCTTCTGCCTCCTTACTGACTTACTGTAGACCCCTATTACATAATGTTACTGACTCTCCCAGCCCTACATGACCAGGGTCCATGTACCAGAAGCAGCTTCTGCCTCCTTACGGACTTACTGTAGGGTCCTATTACATAATCTTACTGACTCTCCCAGCCCTACATGACCAGGGTCCATGTACCAGAAGCAGCTTCTGCCTCCTTACTGACTTACTGTAGTCCCCTATTACATAATCTTACTGACTCTCCCAGCCCTACATGACCAGGGTCCATGTACCAGAAGCAGCTTCTGCCTCCTTACTGACTTACTGTAGGCCTCTATTACATAATCTTACTGACTCTCCCAGCCCTACATGACCAGGGTCCATGTACCAGAAGCAGCTTCTGCCTCCTTACTGACTTACTGTAGGCCCCTATTACATAATCTTACTGACTCTTCCAGCCCTACATGACCAGGGTCCATGTACCAGAAGCAGCTTCTGCCTCCTTACTGACTTACTGTAGGCCCCTATTACATAATCTTACTGAGTCTCCCAGCCCTACATGACCAGGGTCCATGTACCAGAAGCAGCTTCTGCCTCCTTACTGACTTACTGTAGGCCCCTATTACAGAATCTTACTGACTCTCCCAGCCCTACATGACCAGGGTCCATGTACCAGAAGCAGCTTCTGCCTCCTTACTGACTTACTGTAGGCACCTATACATAATCTTACTGACTCTCCCAGCCCTACATGACCTGGGTCCATGTACCAGAAGCAGCTTCTGCCTCCTTACTGACTTACTGTAGGCCCCTATTACACAATCTTACTGACTCTCCCAGCCCTACATGACCAGGGTCCATGTACCAGAAGCAGCTTCTGCCTCCTTACTGACTTACTGTAGGCCCCTATTACATAATCTTACTGACTCTCCCAGCCCTACATGACCAGGGTCCATGTACCAGAAGCAGCTTCTGCCTCCTTACTGACTTACTGTAGGCCCCTATTACATAATCTTACTGACTCTCCCAGCCCTACATGACCAGGGTCCATGTACCAGAAGCAGCTTCTGCCTCCTTACTGACTTACTGTAGGCCCCTATTACATAATCTTACTGACTCTCCCAGCCCTACATGACCAGGGTCCATGTACCAGAAGCAGCTTCTGCCTCCTTACTGACTTACTGTAGGCCCCTATTACATAATCTTACTGACTCTCCCAGCCCTACATGACCAGGGTCCATGTACCAGAAGCAGCTTCTGCCTCCTTACTGACTTACTGTAGGCCCCTATTACATAATCTTACTGACTCTCCCAGCCCTACATGACCAGGGTCCATGTACCAGAAGCAGCTTCTGCCTCCTTACTGACTTACTGTAGGCCCCTACTACATAATCTTACTGACTCTCCCAGCCCTACATGACCAGGGTCCATGTACCAGAAGCAGCTTCTGCCTCCTTACTGACTTACTGTAGGCCCCTATTACATAATCTTACTGACTCTCCCAGACCTACATGACCAGGGTCCATGTACCAGAAGCAGCTTCTGCCTCCTTACTGACTTACTGTAGGCACCTATTACAGAATCTTACTGACTCTCCCAGCCCTACATGACCAGGGTCCATGTACCAAAAGCAGCTTCTGCCTCCTTACTGACTTACTGTAGGCCCCTATTACATAATCTTACTGACTCTCCCAGCCCTACATGACCAGGGTCCATGTACCAGAAGCAGCTTCTTCCTCCTTACTGACTTACTGTAGTCCCCTATTACATAATCTTACTGACTCTCCCAGCCCTACATGACCAGGGTCCATGTACCAGAAGCAGCTTCTGCCTCCTTACTGACTTACTGTAGGCCCCTATTACATAATCTTACTGACTCTCCCAGCCCTACATGACCAGGGTCCATGTACCAGAAGCAGCTTCTTCCTCCTTACTGACTTACTGTAGTCCCCTATTACATAATCTTACTGACTCTCCCAGCCCTACATGACCAGGGTCCATGTACCAGAAGCAGCTTCTGCCTCCTTACTGACTTACTGTAGGCCCCTATTACACAATCTTACTGACTCTCCCAGCCCTACATGACCAGGGTCCATGTACCAGAAGCAGCTTCTGCCTCCTTACTGACTTGCTGTAGGCACCTATTACAGAATCTTACTGACTCTCCCAGCCCTACATGACCAGGGTCCATGTACCAGAAGCAGCTTCTGCCTCCTTACTGACTTACTGTAGGCCCCTATTACATAATGTTACTGACTCTCCCAGCCCTACATGACCAGGGTCCATGTACCAGAAGCAGCTTCTGCCTCCTTACTGACTTACTGTAGGCACCTATTACAGAATCTTACTGACTCTCCCAGCCCTACATGACCAGGGTCCATGTACCAGAAGCAGCTTCTGCCTCCTTACTGACTTACTGTAGGCCCCTATTACATAATGTTACTGACTCTCCCAGCCCTACATGACCAGGGTCCATGTACCAGAAGCAGCTTCTGCCTCCTTACTGACTTACTGTAGACCCCTATTACATAATCTTACTGACTCTCCCAGCCCTACATGACCAGGGTCCATGTACCAGAAGCAGCTTCTGCCTCCTTACGGACTTACTGTAGGGTCCTATTACATAATCTTACTGACTCTCCCAGCCCTACATGACCAGGGTCCATGTACCAGAAGCAGCTTCTGCCTCCTTACTGACTTACTGTAGTCCCCTATTACATAATCTTACTGACTCTCCCAGCCCTACATGACCAGGGTCCATGTACCAGAAGCAGCTTCTGCCTCCTTACTGACTTACTGTAGGCCTCTATTACATAATCTTACTGACTCTCCCAGCCCTACATGACCAGGGTCCATGTACCAGAAGCAGCTTCTGCCTCCTTACTGACTTACTGTAGGCCCCTATTACATAATCTTACTGACTCTCCCAGCCCTACATGACCAGGGTCCATGTACCAGAAGCAGCTTCTGCCTCCTTACTGACTTACTGTAGGCCCCTATTACATAATCTTACTGAGTCTCCCAGCCCTACATGACCAGGGTCCATGTACCAGAAGCAGCTTCTGCCTCCTTACTGACTTACTGTAGGCCCCTATTACAGAATCTTACTGACTCTCCCAGCCCTACATGACCAGGGTCCATGTACCAGAAGCAGCTTCTGCCTCCTTACTGACTTACTGTAGGCACCTATACATAATCTTACTGACTCTCCCAGCCCTACATGACCAGGGTCCATGTACCAGAAGCAGCTTCTGCCTCCTTACTGACTTACTGTAGTTCCCTATTACAGAATCTTACTGACTCTCCCAGCCCTACATGACCAGGGTCCATGTACCAGAAGCAGCTTCTGCCTCCTTACTGACTTACTGTAGGCACCTATACATAATCTTACTGACTCTCCCAGCCCTACATGACCTGGGTCCATGTACCAGAAGCAGCTTCTGCCTCCTTACTGACTTACTGTAGGCCCCTATTACACAATCTTACTGACTCTCCCAGCCCTACATGACCAGGGTCCATGTACCAGAAGCAGCTTCTGCCTCCTTACTGACTTACTGTAGGCCCCTATTACATAATCTTACTGACTCTCCCAGCCCTACATGACCAGGGTCCATGTACCAGAAGCAGCTTCTGCCTCCTTACTGACTTACTGTAGGCCCCTATTACATAATCTTACTGACTCTCCCAGCCCTACATGACCAGGGTCCATGTACCAGAAGCAGCTTCTGCCTCCTTACTGACTTACTGTAGGCCCCTATTACATAATCTTACTGACTCTCCCAGCCCTACATGACCAGGGTCCATGTGCCAGAAGCAGCTTCTGCCTCCTTACTGACTTACTGTAGTCCCCTATTACATAATCTTACTGACTCTCCCAGCCCTACATGACCAGGGTCCATGTACCAGAAGCAGCTTCTGCCTCCTTACTGACTTACTGTAGGCCCCTATTACATAATCTTACTGACTCTCCCAGCCCTACATGACCAGGGTCCATGTACCAGAAGCAGCTTCTGCCTCCTTACTGACTTACTGTAGGCCCCTATTACATAATGTTACTGAGTCTCCCAGCCCTACATGACCAGGGTCCATGTACCAGAAGCAGCTTCTGCCTCCTTACTGACTTACTGTAGGCCCCTATTACAGAATCTTACTGACTCTCCCAGCCCTACATGACCAGGGTCCATGTACCAGAAGCAGCTTCTGCCTCCTTACTGACTTACTGTAGGCCCCTATTACATAATCTTACTGACTCTCCCAGCCCTACATGACCAGGGTCCATGTACCAGAAGCAGCTTCTGCCTCCTTACTGACTTACTGTAGGCCCCTATTACATAATCTTACTGACTCTCCCAGCCCTACATGACCAGGGTCCATGTACCAGAAGCAGCTTCTGCCTCCTTACTGACTTACTGTAGGCCCCTATTACATAATCTTACTGACTCTCCCAGCCCTACATGACCAGGGTCCATGTACCAGAAGCAGCTTCTGCCTCCTTACTGACTTACTGTAGGCCCCTATTACAGAATCTTACTCTCCCAGCCCTACATGACCAGGGTCCATGTACCAGAAGCAGCTTCTGCCTCCTTACTGACTTACTGTAGGCCCCTATTACAGAATCTTACTGACTCTCCCAGCCCTACATGACCAGGGTCCATGTACCAGAAGCAGCTTCTGCCTCCTTACTGACTCTCTGTAGGCACCTATTACATAATCTTACTGACTCTCCCAGCCCTACATGACCAGGGTCCATGTACCAGAAGCAGCTTCTGCCTCCTTACTGACTTACTGTAGGCCCCTATTACATAATCTTACTGACTCTCCCAGCCCTACATGACCAGGGTCCATGTACCAGAAGCAGCTTCTGCCTCCTTACTGACTTACTGTAGGCCCATATTACACAATCTTTTTTTTTTTAAATCAAGTAGTTTTTATTGAGTTTTATGTCACAAACAAACAAAACAAAACATCAACATTGAAATTTAACTATAACTTTAACAGTTGCCATCAATAAACCGATTTTTTCAATCACATTTTGGTGTGCGTGTTATTTCTTATCATATATAGTTACATATATGTATCCATGACGAGGAGTATCCATAGTTTTACAATGTCGCTCATGTGCTTAATACTTGTTCGCCCAGCCCTGCGCCACCCCAGCGGCCCCACATCTCCATAAATCGAGAGGTGGAACCCCGTATTTTATACATATGTTTCTCATGGCGAATTACCTCGTTCACCAGCGCCCTCCAATGCTCCACCCTAGGTATATCAGCAGAGAACCAGACCCTAGCAATAACCACCTTAGCTAGCGTTGTGAGACACAGGACATATATGTACAGCAAAACAGAATGCGTCTCCTCCAAATCTAGCCCATATAAACATATGCCAGGATCTAATGTAGGAAGGGATGGTGCTGTCATGACTACATCACACCAAACTCTATGCCAGAAAAGGGAAATCTCAGGGCAGTCCCACAATAAGTGCCAAAATCCGGCATCAGCTGCCTGACACCTGGGGCAGTTAGAATCTTCCCTAAGACCAGCCCTCCGCAAACTAACCGGAGTGCGGTAGGACCTGTGTAGAATGTAGAAAAAAACCTGCTTATACCTTATACATGGTGTAGTGTATTTAAGTGAACTCATAATCTGAAGCCACTGCTCTTGGGACAATTGCCCTAAATCAGTCTCCCATTTAGTACGGAGATTGTTTAATAGATCGGGATAGCTATTGTTATTTAAAGCAGCATATATGGTAGACACCTTCCCCCTCCGGCTCATTGAAGCAAGCAGCGTCTTAACAGGTGAGTCAGCCATCGATGGTGGGCTGTGAGGGAATTGGGTCTGTACAGCATGTCTAAGCCGAAAGTATCGGAACATAGCTGTGTTAGGCACATCAAATTCGATCTTTAGTTGCTGAAATGACTTCAGCACTCCACCGTGGTATAGCTGACCCAGTGCCACGACTCCCCTAGCAATCCATATGTTATCTAGCGACATCTCATATAGCTCAGGGTATGCACTATTGAACCACAATGGAGTACAGGTATCATGTCCCTCCCAGTCATACAAAGTGTGCGCATAACGCCAGATAAGCAAGGCTTGACGCAACAAGGGAGGCATGCCAGACGTTGAGAGACCAGAAAGGAGAAGTTGAAGAGGAGAGAGAGAGAAAGCAGGAGAGCACTCCGTCCGCTCAGCCAGAAACCCCCTCATCGTATCCCCCAGAGAGTCCCCAGTCCATTCACTCAGATGGGCCAGCTGAGTGGCCACATAGTATAGTCTGAGATCTGGGAGGCTTGCTCCGCCAGACATCTGAGATCTGCACATCGTTCTTATAGAGACCCTCGCCTGCCTGCCACTCCATATAAATGAGGATAAAACTCCCTCAATAACAGTAAAGATCTTCGTGGGAAGGTAGACCGGGGAATTCTGTAGAGCATAGAGAAACTTTGGCTGCATCACCATTTTAAATAAATTGACCCTACCCAGGACAGACAGCGGTAATTTTTTCCAGCTATGTGCCTTTTCTTTAAATGTCGCTAGTATGGGGTCTATATTTTGGGCCATATAGCTACGCGCCATAGGAGTAATCCAGATGCCTAGATATTTGAATCGCAGTGTCCATTGCAAAGGATACGCCCCCTGTGTGTTTTCGGGAAGAAGGCCAGAGATAGGAAAAATGTGGGACTTGTCCCAGTTAATTAGCAGACCGGAAAAGATACCAAAATTCTCCACTACCTGTAATGCTGTTCGTAGGGAGTCATCAGAGTCCTGCAGGAAGAGTAGTATGTCATCCGCGTATAGCGCCACCACATCCACATGACCCCCAATCTCAACTCCCCTGACCCCGCCATCACCTCGCAGCAGGGCGGCCAACGGCTCCACGGCCATCGCAAACAGTGCAGGAGACAGGGGGCAGCCCTGTCGAGTGCCCCTCTCCAGTGCAAAAAGCTCAGACGTGAAACCATTGGCCGTCACACGAGCCACAGGCAAGGAATACAATAATTGGATAAAGCCAATAAAACGAGGACCAAAGGCAAATTTCTCCAGCACCCCCCACAGGTACCTCCACTCCACGGAGTCGAACGCTTTGGCCGCATCAAGGGACACCACCACCGCGTCTGATCCCCCCACATCATTTCTCTGGAGATGACAGAACAATCTACGTAAATTTTGGGCCGTGGACTTACCCGGCATAAAGCCCGTCTGGTCTAGATGAATTATCGTTGTAATTACCAAATTCAATCGAGATGCCAAGATTTTTGCCAATATTTTTACATCAGTGTTGAGGAGGGAAATGGGTCGATAGGACTCTGGGAGCAGGGGGTCTTTCCCTGGTTTCAGCAGGACAATTATATTGGCCTCGGCCATAGAGCGCGGGAGGGCCCCACCCTTTAAGAGTAGTTCAAACAGTTGTAGGAGATAGGGGGAAAAAAAAGTAATGTATTTTTTATAGACCTCGCCCGGAAGTCCATCTGATCCCGGTGCCTTAGACGCCGGGAGAGACAGGATCGCAGCCTCCACCTCCTCCACCGTGATAGGTGCTTCCAGAGCCCCAGAGTCCTCCCGGGACAAGCATGGCAAGGTCAACTGAGCCAAAAAATCCCCCAGCTGATCATCAGAGTAACCGGCTCGGGAGGCGTAGAGCGAGGAATAATAACTACGGAAAGTCTCCGCCACCTTTGATCCAGAGTAACACATTTGGCCAGCAGAGTTTTTCACACACTGAATTACTGTTCTAGGGGAATCAGACCGGGCCAAAAAGGCCAAATAGCTGCCATTCATCTCAGCCCGAAAATACTGCTCATGTCCCGCAAAAAGGAGTCTACGCCTGGATTTTTCAAATAAACAATCCGACCACTCACTCTGCGCATTCTTCCACAACAATTCATCAGACCGCAAATGGGTATTAAGATATTGAGATTCCAACTGCTGGTACAAATATTCCAACCGCATCTCCTCCCTTTTACTGAACGCTTTAACTTCAGAGATCCGCTTTATAAAGGAGCCCCGCAGAAACGCCTTAAAGGCATCATGCTTCACTGTCAGAACACTGTATAGTGAATTATCTTCCTGGAACCCTTCCCAGGCGGCCATCAGATCCTCACCCTTCCCCAGCAGAGTCAACCAAAAGGGATTAAGCTTCCACATTTTTGCTCCCTGCTCCCAACCTATATTAACTGTGACCAAAACAGGAGAATGATCCGATATGCCCCTAGAGAGATAATCCACCGCCGGCACGTCCGGGGACAAACCATGGGAAACCAACACCAAATCAATACGAGAAAAAGCGTGATGGGTAGCGGACTGACAGGAGAACTGAGTGGCCGCGGGATTTCGACATCTCCATATATCCACCAGCCCCATTTCCCCCACCAGTCTTGCGAATGAGGTAGGGGACGCCAGGGGAGGGGAAGACGCAACCGACTCCCTCCACCTGTCCATGCCACCATCCATGACATTGTTAAAATCTCCTAGACATATCACAGGGGTAGCAGGGGACCGGGCCAGAAAACGGGCAGCGTGCCGGAGGACCTCATTGTTATATGGCGGGGGGACATATACTGCTAATATATTAAACAGTCGGCTGTTAATATGGGCTCGTAGGAAGACGTATCTGCCATATTGGTCAGTTTCACATTCATCCATATGAAATTGTACGGACTTTTTAATCATTACAGAAACGCCTCTTGCATTGCTAGAGAAGGTGGAATGATACGCGTGACTGACCCAGGGCTTTCTAAGCGCCAACACTCTACCTCCATGCAAATGTGTTTCAGAAAGACAAATTATGTCTGCCTGATATTTTTTAACCTGAGTCAGGACTAACGATCTTTTGATTTTTTCATTCAATCCCCGAACGTTCCAGCTGAGCAGACGGAGCCCCTCAGAAACAGTAGACATAGAAATCATGACGGAGAGGGATAACAGGATAGGTTAAAGAGATATATAGCAGAGCCTGGCATCGCAGCATAGCAACGTTGAGCCAACAGTACATAGGGACAGGAATACCCAGTCCCCCTACGTTCCTGGAGGCATAAGAGCACAAAGCAACATAATGCAGAAAATACGCGTCTTTGCAAAATACGCACAGAGCTAAAGAGTGATGGCTTGGAAAAAAATAAACTGACCCCCCCCCGCACCCACCCTGTATCACCTAATAACGCAGTGTAGCAGAACACACACATAGGCAAAAATTGATGGCATGAAAAAAAACAAACTAACCCCCCCACACCCACCCTGTATCACCTTGCGAACATAAGGTATACCTGGATCCCATAACTCCCACCAAAGTAACTAAGCTAAGGGATAGGGGCCTAACTAAGATCCCAAAGAAATGCCCCTACACTATCTTCGGCATAAACTCTCCACAGAGTACCAGTAGAAGTAGTACCCTAACCCTGGAAAAAAAAAAAAAAGGAAGAAAAAAAAGAAAAACATATCTAGCAGCGTACCCCAACGTATAAAAACGAGACAAAGATTAATATCAACATTAGGCTGCTCAGCATTACCCCCCTAGTACATTGCATATATATCCACAGCATGACTAGCGTAACATAATTTGAAACAGTTAGGCTTAGCCAGCAATAAGAAAGTAACAAATCAACAGTGTATGATAATACATCAACGAGGAGGACGAGGCTGTCGTTCCAACCATGCAGCAGCAAGGGCCAGATCTTTCTGTGGGAGATGCATATTTGGACGTAGTCCGGGCTTTAAGGATCTATGTGGATTGTACCAGTGCCATCAGAAAGACAGACACTCTCTTCATTTTCTACGGATTTCACGAGAGGATTGGCTGCTGACAAGCAAACACTGGCGAGGTGGCTTCGGATGACGATTCAGACGCATATTCTCAAACGGATATCCCTAATCCAGCTAGTGTCTCTGCTCACTCTACTCGTAAGGTAGGTCTGTCATGGGCAGCACAACGTGGTGCTTCGGCAGAACAGATATGTAAGGCAGCCACATGGTCTTCCATTAACATTCATTAGACATTATGCCTTTGATACCTTTGCCTCTCAGGATGCTGCATTCTGGAGCGTCCCCTCCACTAAATTGCCTTGGGTCATCCCAATGTATATCCTGTGGATACTACTGTGGACCCTACAAGAGAATTATGTAGTTATGGTACACTTACTGTCGATAACTCTATTTCTCCTTAGTCCACTGTATCCACAGGGATCCCACCCTGACGCACCTGATTTGAGGATCCTTACACTTACTAACTTTTTCCTTCTTGTAGGGAAGTGTGTGCATGTGTGTTCTGCTCGCCTGATTAGGGCTCTCTATGATGCTCCTGCCTTGAGCTTTGGAAAACAACTGAATTTCCTGAGCCAGGAGGCGGGGATATAAAGAACTGGCCCGTTGCATTCTGGGAGGCCAAAAGCTTTTGATCATTGGTGCCAATCCGCTGACCTCATATCCCAATGTATATCATGTGGATACTGTGGACTTAGGAGAAATAGCGTTATCGACAGTAAGTCTACCATAACTACATATATTTCTGGCATGGTGCGGCTGCTTGCTAGGGCACAGGCTCGGGGTTCCTCATGCCACGTGATACAATGCTTAGGAAATATATTGCGCAGGCCCTGTCATGTAGCCACATACTCCTGTAACAGCCGGCCTCAGGGAATTGGCTAATGACCAGCTCCTGTTACTGAGTTGGCAGCATCCGGGTCTTGCTACCGTCGCCTTAGGTATATAATACATTTATTGAGCTTGTCTATGGGAACCAGCATTGAGGATCCTGCACATTCCCTGCTGATTACCTGCCCCCTGGCACTTGGATGACGGCCTTCTCTGGCTTCTGATCCATGGCCTTAAGGGCAAACCAATGGTTCCTAATGGAAGTATCTTCAGGAGCGGTCACGTCTAAGTAGTAGGACAGGGCCTCTTGCAAAAATTCTAGTGCATTCAGCATCCATTAATATATAATCCTGCAATCTCCAAGGTGGTAAAGGAGGAGTAGCGGGAAAAGGCGACCAGGACCCTATCAGAGGGGTGTGATCAGACCATGAAATTACTGTCAGTAGAAAAATTCAAGTGACCAGGTTCTGGGATACAATGTGATAAATACGGAGACTGACACAGGACATTTCATAAAGGATAAGCATTTATTTCTCTAAGTTACAACAATGAGAACCTGCAAATAACAAGTTATACTCAGTTACAGTAATAGCAAGAACAAATTAGAATACTCAGCTCTTATCTCAGATGTTTCCTGATCAGTCCCCCCCAGGGTCCCCCTTTAATAACCTCATTTATCTTATCCTGGACAACTGTTCTTTCACCTACTTATGAATACAATATTCCAAACATCTTACTAGACAGTTTCCATCTGAGATACTGATAATAGGAAGATATATTTATTATAATCAGCCAGCCTAAAAGCTGTGTATATTCTTCCCACTAATCCTAATAAAATGAACATATATAGAGCAGTGAGGACATACATAAACAAAATGGAGATACACATGGACAAAATGGCATCTAAAAAGTAGTAAGTAATTGTGAGGATACGGATTCTAGATCACTCAGGTAAACAGTTTAGTAAAGTGGCAAATGCCCTTTATTGTAAATATACACACACAGTACACTAAAACAGTAACTATTACATGCCAGGATGTTATCTCACTAGGTCCCCACAATAGTATATTATTACAGATATATGCGGGAGTATCTATATAGCAGAGCCACCAAGTCTGCACTCCCAGGAAAAGCTTGTCATCCAGTGTCCACAATGCGTCCAGACAATCCTCACTCAGCACACTGGCAGCCTCGTCCTCAGTGCACGTCCAGTCGCCTTTTTGAAACGAGAGGATAACAACCATGCTTCTAGGCCTCAGCACACTGGAAGCGCTATCCTACCAGTAGCTTTCAGAAGCAATACACCTCATTCCTCTCAGGTCAAGAACTCCACACTCTCTGACCTTCTGGCCAGATCTCACCTCAGAAGAGCCTACTCCTCTTGCCTCCCCTGTCTATTCATCACACAAGCTGGTCAGTCAGGAGGTCACAGAGGACGAGACGAGGTGTCTGGGCTCCTGTACACAATGGGGTGTATAGGATCAGATTACCTGCAGCTCCATACAGAAACTGTTTACTACTGAACCTACTCCTCCTAATCACATCTGATTGTATAGCTAGGGGACTTGCATTACAATGAACTGATGTAACTATGGCCCTCATTCCGAGTTGATCGGTCGCAAGGCGAATTTAGCAGAGTTACACACGCTAAGCCTACGCCTACTGGGAGTGTATCTTAGCATCTTAAAATTGCGACTGAAGTATTCGCAATATTGCGATCACAAACTACTTAGCAGTTTTAGAGTAGCTCCACACTTACTCTGCCTGTGCGATCAGTTCAGTGCTTGTCGTTCCTGGTTTGACGTCACAAACACACCCAGCGTTCGCTCAGACACTCCCCCGTTTCTCCGGCCACTCCTGCGTTTTTTCCGGAAACGGTAGCGTTTTCATCCACACGCCCCTAAAACGCCGTGTTTCTGCCCAGTAACACCCATTTCCTGTCAATCACACTACGATCGCCGGAGCGAAGAAAAAGCCGTGAGTAAAAATCCTATCTTCTTAGCAAAATTACTTGGCGCAGTCGCAGTGCGAACATTGCGCATGCGTACTAAGCGGATTTTCACTGCGATGCGATGAAAAAGAACGAGCGATCAACTCGGAATGAGGGCCTATGTTACTAACACTCTGGCATACAATCACACACATTGCACACAGTATAACCAAATAACCTGATTATTCCTAATATAACAGATAAAACATAACTGTACAATATAATAACACAATACAATACAATATTGCCTAGCATATGACTAATAACATAATATTATAAGGTGTATTGCATGTAAAGTACCTTGTTCCATACCTACTCTGCTGTAGCAATATACCTTACATAAGGGTGAGTAACACATGTACAGGCTTACCAGCGTATGAGCACACATAAAGGAATGCTACCTTACCAATGCTTCCAGGAGTAACGTTAGGAGACATTTCTCTGATCCATCAGCTCATATGACTGATGTTATTGTTCATCTAGAATCTCCAATTCATACGCTATGTTCCCCATCCATTGTTTTATATTGGTGCTGACATAGGACTTGGCGAGTGACTACATCTCCATTTATACTTCATGGTTAGTTACCAGTACAAGAGAGAGATATATCTAAGTCTTATTATAATATTACATTTGTTATTGTGTGTTCTCAGGAGGGTGGACACAATGATAGTCTGAGACACAATATTATAAAGCCTTCATTAAAAGTTATGTTTTATTATACACACACATTTACAATTAAGTGTCCCAGAAAGTCGTCTTCTCCTATTGTTTACAAGATTAATATTGTTACAGAAAATGTCACATTTCCATAATGTATTTTATTTCCAACAGATGGACACACAAGCAGGAATATCTCAGAAGGACATCTAATGTTATCCCCGGATTGTGACATAAAAGATAATGACAGTAGACAGGATTCTCCAGGAGATAATCCCATTACCCCAATTATACATCCAGCTCTATCAGCTGGTCCCCCTGATCCTGGGAAATGTTCTCCTGATCACTCTGATATTGGTGCATCTGATACAGCTCTGAGAGTAGATACAGTGTTTCCCTGTTCTATAGATGCCAAATGTTTTACACAGAACACAAAGCTTATTATCCATCAGCCAGCTAAGGCAGCTGTGATGCCATTTCGATGTTCTGAGTGTGGAAAATGTTTTACATGCAAATCAGCTCTTGTTACACATCAGAGAAGATACACAGGTGAGAGGCCATTTCCATGCTCTGAGTGTGGGAAATATTTTACCTGTAAATCACTTCTTGCTACACATCAGCGAAGTCACACAGGTGAGAAGTCATTTCCATGTTCTGAGTGTGGGAAATGTTTTATCCAGAAATCACAACTTGTTGCACATCAGCGAAGTCACACAGGTGAGAAGCCATTTCTATGTTCTGAGTGTGGAAAATATTTTACCTGGAATTCACAACTTGTTACACATCAGCGAAGTCACACAGGCGAGAAGTCATTTCCATGTTCTGAGTGTGGGAAATGTTTTGCACACTAATCAGATCTTATTAGACATAACAGAAGTCACACAGGTGAGAGGCCATTTTCTTGCACTGAATGTGGGAAATGTTTTACACAGAAATCACAACTTGTTACACATCAGCGAAGTCATACAGGTCAGATTCTATTTCCATGTTCTGAGTGTGAGAAATGTTTTGCACACAAATCAGTTCTTGTTAAACATCAGAGAAGTCACACAGGTGAGAAGCCATTTCCATGTTCTGAGTGTGGGAAATGTTTTGCACACAAATCAGCTCTTGTTTTACATCACAGAAGTCACACAGGTGAGAAACCATTTTCTTGCTCTGAGTGTGGGAAATGTTTTACACAAAAATCACATCTTGTTATACATCAGCGAACTCACACAGGTGAGAGGCCATTTCTATACTCTGAGAAATAAATCAGCTCTTGTTGCACCCAATAGATATCAATCAGGTGAGGAACCATTTTAATCCTCTGGAGTATACTTATCATTGCCATGCCTTGTTCTTAAAGGTTCTTATCCTATCTCCTATGCTTTTTGCAATATACATGCTATCACTGGGTATAATAATCAGACGTCATGTCCTCATCTACCACTGCTATGCAGATGACCTGTCTCTTTCTTCGGATACTGAGAACCCAGTACCAATCCTAAATGGTTGTGTAGCTGAGCTCCAGGTATAGGTGATGCCAGTTGGCTGTGACTCAGTCAGGGCGAAACAGATCCATATGATAGAAGCTCACCAACAAAGCACAGGGCTACAGCTCAGCTTTGTTACCAACCAGACATACGCTTGTGGGTTCAGAGTTACAAAATGCTGATCATGTGGGGAATCTTGGTGTCCTGGATGGTGGAGTGACACGGAGACATCAGGTATCAGCCACAATCAGATCCTCATCTGAGGAACAGAGCCAGACTCCAGCACTTATTTCCCTCAGAAGATCTACCTACAGTCATACATGCACTTGTATCATCACGCATAGACTACTGCAATGTCCTCTACCTGGGTCTCCCAGCAATAGAATTGCACCGCTTGTAGCTTGTACAGAATAAAGCAGCCAGGCTGTTACCTAACCAGCTCGTTCCTGCCACATAACACCCATTCTCTGCTCTCTTCACCGGCTGCCTGTAAGATGGTGATCTGTTACATAATCTTACTGACTCTCCCAGCCCTACATGACCAGTGTCCATGGTACCAGAAGCTTCTGCCTCCTTACTGACTTACTGTAGGCCCCTATTACACAATCTTACTGACTCTCCCAGCCCTACATGACCAGGGTCCATGTACCAGAAGCAGCTTCTGCCTCCTTACTGACTTACTGTAGGCCCCTATTACACAATCTTACTGACTCTCCCAGCCCTACATGACCAGGGTCCATGTACCAGAAGCAGCTTCTGCCTCCTTACTGACTTACTGTAGGCACCTATTACATAATCTTACTGACTCTCCCAGCCCTACATGACCAGGGTCCATGTACCAGAAGCAGCTTCTGCCTCCTTACTGACTTACTGTAGGCCCCTATTACACAATCTTACTGACTCTCCCAGCCCTACATGACCAGGGTCCATGTACCAGAAGCAGCTTCTGCCTCCTTACTGACTTACTGTAGGCCCCTATTACACAATCTTACTGACTCTCCCAGCCCTACATGACCAGGGTCCATATACCAGAAGCAGCTTCTGCCTCCTTACTGACTTACTGTAGGCCCCTATTACATAATCTTACTGACTCTCCCAGCCCTACATGACCAGGGTCCATGTACCAGAAGCAGCTTCTGCCTCCTTACTGACTTACTGTAGGCCCCTATTACATAATCTTACTGACTCTCCCAGCCCTACATGACCAGGGTCCATGTACCAGAAGCAGCTTCTGCCTCCTTACTGACTTACTGTAGGCACCTATTACATAATCTTACTGACTCTCCCAGCCCTACATGACCAGGGTCCATGTACCAGAAGCAGCTTCTGCCTCCTTACTGACTTACTGTGGGCCCCTATTACATAATCTTACTGACTCTCCCAGCCCTACATGACCAGGGTCCATGTACCAGAAGCAGCTTCTGCCTCCTTACTGACTTACTGTAGGCCCCTATTACATAATCTTACTGACTCTCCCAGCCCTACATGACCAGGGTCCATGTACCAGAAGCAGCTTCTGCCTCCTTACTGACTTACTGTAGGCCCCTATTACACAATCTTACTGACTCTCCCAGCCCTACATGACCAGGGTCCATGTACCAGAAGCAGCTTCTGCCTCCTTACTGACTTACTGTAGGCCCCTATTACATAATCTTACTGACTCTCCCAGCCCTACATGACCAGGGTCCATGTACCAGAAGCAGCTTCTGCCTCCTTACTGACTTACTGTAGGCACCTATTACATAATCTTACTGACTCTCCCAGCCCTACATGACCAGGGTCCATGTACCAGAAGCAGCTTCTGCCTCCTTACTGACTTACTGTAGTCCCCTATTACATAATCTTACTGACTCTCCCAGCCCTACATGACCAGGGTCCATGTACCAGAAGCAGCTTCTGCCTCCTTACTGACTTACTGTAGGCCCCTATTACATAATCTTACTGACTCTCCCAGCCCTACATGACCAGGGTCCATGTACCAGAAGCAGCTTCTGCCTCCTTACTGACTTACTGTAGGCATCTATTACATAATCTTACTGACTCTCCCAGCCCTACATGACCAGGGTCCATGTACCAGAAGCAGCTTCTGCCTCCTTACTGACTTACTGTAGGCCCCTATTACATAATCTTACTGACTCTCCCAGCCCTACATGACCAGGGTCCATGTATCAGAAGCAGCTTCTGCCTCCTTACTGACTTACTGTAGGCCCCTATTACATAATCTTACTGACTATCCCAGCCCTACATGACCAGGGTCCATGTACCAGAAGCAGCTTCTGCCTCCTTACTGACTTACTGTAGTCCCCTATTACATAATCTTACTGACTCTCCCAGCCCTACATGACCAGGGTCCATGTACCAGAAGCAGCTTCTGCCTCCTTACTGACTTACTGTAGGCCCCTATTACATAATCTTACTGACTCTCCCAGCCCTACATGACCGGGGTCCATGTACCAGAAGCAGCTTCTGCCTCCTTACTGACTTACTGTAGGCCCCTATTACATAATCTTACTGACTCTCCCAGCCCTACATGACCAGGGTCCATGTACCAGAAGCAGCTTCTGCCTCCTTACTGACTTACTGTAGGCCCCTATTACATAATCTTACTGACTCTCCCAGCCCTACATGACCAGGGTCCATGTACCAGAAGCAGCTTCTGCCTCCTTACCACCCTGGTTACTTCCATTTGTTGATGAAGGACTGTTAGTAGTACCATAAATCCCCAACTAGTGATTGGATGTTGGGTGACAGGTGGGTGGCAGTAGTGGGGGAGAGATGGTGGGTGGCAGTGGAGGGGAGACAGGGCGGGTGGCAATAATGAAGGGAGATGGAGCAAGTGGCAGTAGTGGAGGGAGACAGGGCAAGTGTCTGTAATGGAGGGTGACGGGGCAAGTGGCAGTAATGGAGGCAGATGGTGTGGGTGGCAGTAGTGGGGGAGATGGTGGATGGCAGTAGGGGGGAGACAAGGTGGGTGGCAGTAGTGGGGGGAGACATGGTGGATGGCAGTAGTGGGAGGAGACAGGGTGGGTGGCAGTAGTGGGGGAGACAGGGTGGGTGGCAATAGTGGGGGGGAGACAGGGCGGTGGCAGTAGTGGGGGGAGACAGGGTGGGTGGCAGTTGTGAGGGGAGAAAGAGCAGATGGCAGTAGTGGGGGGAGTAGGGGCGATGGCAGTAGGGGGAGACGGGGCAGGTGAAAGTAGTGGGAGACAGGGCAGATGGTCACAGTACAGTACCAGGGGCTGCTGGAGATAGTAAAGAGGTGTATGGGTCCCACACAAAATCAGTTGAGAATTAGACTTAATGATGATTCTGCTTTTTTATTTCTAATTAATCCCTTGTATGTGTTACTGTTATTTGCTGTGTCAGCCTTTATGTGTGTTCTGTGTAATAATCTTGAAAGGGGTGGCATTCTGTATGCCGGCGGTCGGGCTCCCGGCGCTCAGTATACCGGCGCCGGGAGCCCGACCGCCGGCATACCGACACTTATTTTCCCTCGTGGGGGTCCACGACCCCCATAGAGGGAGAATAAAATAGTGTGGCGCGCGTAGCGCGCCACCGTGCCCGTAGCGTGGCGAGCGCAGCGAGCCCGCAAGGGGCTCATTTGCGCTCGCCACACTGTCGGTCAGCCGGCGGTCGGGCTCCCGGCGCCGGTATGCTGGGCGCCGGGAGCCCGACCGCCGGCCAGACGTAGTGAACCCTCTTGAAAGTAGTGCTGCTACCGATCTCATATCATTTGTAGTAACTTGGAAAAGATGAGATATGAGGTGCAATCTGGAAGCTTATAGGGGGTTAATCAGAAAAATGCAGATGTGACATCACCCAGCCCACCGGAAAATGGTCCCGGCCCACCCGCGTTCGCCCCTCGGATGCCGCCACAATGTGTGTCCACGCGGCCGCTGCGCATGTGCATTTTGGCACCACCAGCAACTGCTGAGTGAAGTATTTTTTAAGTTTCAAATATAGATAGACAAAAATATGTGAATTAAAGATATGAAATAAAGTAGTTTAAAATCAAAAGATTTCCGGTGTGATTTTGGCTGTGTCTGATTTTGACAAATCATTTGAATAGTGGGATGATATAGTTTTATTTGTTGGTTTTAAATAAATTATGTTTGTTCAAATGTTGTTTTTTTACTTGTAGGTGAATTACGGTAAAATAATTATTTGGAAAAATAAACCTACCTGACCCTTGCCTGGAAATGTCCATGTATGAAGGTATGGGAGATACCTGCTGCAGTCCCTTCTACTTACATTTGGGAGGTCCGGTTGTTTTGAGGGAATTAGCAGCAAATAGTAAATGATACATTGGCTCCATAACGTCTCGCTGACCCTCTGATTTTACACAAATATGTTACACAAAAGGACATTTGCATTAACAACCATTAGTTAAACAAGAAAAACATATTTTTTTACAAAAAAACTATATATAAAAAAATAGAAGAAAATCACCAATTCTGGTCTGGACTCATTGACTCTATCACGAGAACAAGAGCCTTTTTAGCAGATAAAGTGCAGATTTCTGAATAGTGCTTTTAGAAGGAACACAAGAAGTGCATAGATCACAATGATCAGAAGTCTGGGACAATGAGGACAAGAAACCAAATCTGTGGTACTAATGACATATTTACATATTCATCACAGATAACGAAATACATACCAACACGTTTAACAAACCAGTGGACGTCAATGGCTTCATGCTAACCTCCAGCTGCCACCACCCAAACTGGTTGAACAGTATCCCAGTAGGCCAATTCAAAAGACTCAGGAGGAACTGCTCCCGAGTCAGCGATTATGAGACACAAGGACAAGAACTAAGTTTAAAATTTAGAGAGAAACAGTACGATACAGAAAAGGTACAGATGGCATATACCATGGTTAAGGGAAATGATAGGCCTCCCCTCCTACAATACAAAAAGAGACCAGAACAGAAAACAGACAAAGAGATCCCTTTCATAACACAATACACAAAACAAGCAAATCAGATTAAAAAGATTATAAACAAACATTGGCCGATACTTCAAGATGACACACTAGCAGATATCATACCTCCAAAACCAAAAGTAGTGTTCCGGAAAGCACCAGACATTAAGAAGAAGCTGGTACACAGCCACATACCACTAAAAAACAACACAAACTACTATAGATGGAACACATAAAAAGGGGGCTTCTACCACTAAGGGACCTGCATGGGCTGCAAGACAACAAAAGCTAGAAGCACCACACCTACCCAAACAGTAATGTCTGTTTCACATTCCACAACATGTAACACACAGGACAACTTACCATGCCACAGCAAGCGCATCATATATATGTTATTATGTCCCTGCCCGCAACAATACATAGGAAGGACTATACGACCACTCAAAATGAGAATAAATGAACACATACGGAATATAAAAAAAGGTTCAGAAGAACATTCACTCTCCTTACATTACAAAGACCATCATGAATCAGATCCCACACTACTCAAGGTCACAGGGCTGAAGAAGGTTAAGAAAACCTGGAGAGGGGGTGACTACATACACACCATCAACAGGGAGGAACTGCGTATGATAATCCACATGGTGACCCGAACACCCAAAGGCCTCAACCAGGACAATGAAGTACGATCCATAATTTATATATGAAGATAATATCTTTACATCCTGGGATCAAACACTCTCTAAGCCCACTAGTATCCAAGTAACTATATGTATAACACCCAGGTAACACCTTTCTGATAGGAATAATACATTTATACAGAATACAGGCACAAGATGAGACTATTTTATTCCATTCACACTTATTGGAGGAACATAATATAGTCTTCTGTTACATAGTCAATGCAATGTTCAACCCAGACTGCTAGAACAACGGGAATTTATGTATAACATGTGACATCTAGTAGCAAACAGTTTAAGTCACTTACTTGTATCAAGAAATTTTACTTTTATCAAACCTACAACATTAGACACCGAGGGGCGATAGCGCAGGAAGGATAATAAACCAACATTATCCCAAGTGTTATCTCACGCACCTCAACAAGAGAGTCGTCATGTGCATGAGGTAGCATCAAGAACCAGACGCTTGTAGATTTTCTTTTCATCTTCCTCCATCTGTCACATTTCCACTACAATGTTATTGCCAAATGTTTGCTCCAAGTCCGGGGGCCTATTAAGAACCTCCTCGGCGAGAGTAAAAAACTGTTGTGAGCTGGGCAGAAGTGGGTTTCCGGATGACCTCCGCTGTGTCAGGGGTTGTGGCTGTGGGGTTGGGTCATCCACTTCAGTTGCCTCACTTATGGAAGGCTTCACTTCCAGCTCCGGTGTAATATCCCGCAATATAAAACAAAAATGAACTCCATGTAAAAATGTGTGGGTACAATACAATACAAATGTGGATGTACTTACCAGATCCAGACTCTCCGATGCCTCCTCAACAAGAGTGGGAGAATCCGGATCCAGATTACACTGTGACCTTATCCTTGTCTCTTGCTCCAAAGTGATTTTGATGAGGTCATAATACCACAGCGTTGGTTTGTAAACTTCATCCGTCCCGGCTCCTGAACGTTGTGAATCCATGTACTTCTTGTAATCCTACAAAAACACTGATAGATGTTCCTGGCTCTACTGTATCTGATCAGCTGGTCATATGCCTGATTCCTCTGTGTCCTCTTGGCATAGTCCACACTTATTACACAACACAGGAACTCGTTCTTGTGATACAATTCAATTAATCCAGACTAGAATTTGCGATATTTCTCTGCTGACATATTTGTGGGAAAAATATTACACACAAGTTAACTACAAAGTACAAGTGTAATGTACATACCTGTGTCATAAAACATGTATAGTAACGCACAAACAGCAACTTAAATTATGAGCTCCCAGCTGAAAAATAGAAACTCATCTCCTGCACTGTTACACATTATTACACACCGTAATGCCCATTACACATTATTACACACCATAATGCCCATTATACATTATTACACACCGTTATGCACATTACACATTATTACACACCGTAATGACATTACACATTATTACACACCGTAATGCCCATTACACAATATTACACACTATAATGCCCATTACACATTATTACACACCGTTATGCACATTACACATTATTACACACCGTAATGACATTACACATTATTACACACCGTAATGCACATTACACATTATTACACACCATAATGCCCATTATACATTATTACACACCGTTATGCACATTACACATTATTACACACCGTAATGACATTACACATTATTACACACCGTAATGCACATTACACATTATTACACACCGTAATGACATTACACACTATTACACACTGTAATGCCCATTACACATTATTACACACCGTAATGCCCATTACACATTATTACACACCATAATGCCCATTATACATTATTACACACCGTTATGCACATTACACATTATTACACACCGTAATGACATTACACATTATTACACACTGTAATGCCCATTACACATTATTACACACCGTAATGCCCATTACACATTATTACACACCATAATGCCCATTATACATTATTACATACCGTTATGCACATTACACATTATTACACACCGTAATGACATTACACATTATTACACACCGTAATGCACATTACACATTATTACACACCGTAATGCCCATTACACATTATTACACAACGTAATCCCCATTACACATTATTACACACCGTAATGTCCATTACACATTATTACACAGCGTAATGCCCATTACACATTATTACACACCATAATGCCCATTACACATTATTACACACCATAGTGCTCATTACACATTATTACACACGTAATGCCCATTACACATTATTACACACCGTAATGTCCATTACACATTATTACACAGCGTAATGCCCATTACACAATATTACACACCGTTATGCCCATTACACATTATTACGCACCATAATGCCCATTACACATTATTACATACCATAATGCTCATTACACATTATTACACACGTAATGCCCATTATACATTATTACACACCGTAATGCCCATTATACATTATTACACACCATAATGCCCATTACACATTATTACACACCGTAATGCCCATTACACATTATTACACAGCGTAATCCCCATTACACATTATTACACACCGTTATGCCCATTACACATTATTACACACCGTAATGTCCATTACACATTATTACACAGCGTAATGCCCATTACACAATATTACACACTGTTATGCCCATTACACATTATTACACACCGTAATGTCCATTACACATTATTACACAGTGTAATGCCCATTACACAATATTACACACTATAATGCCCATTACACATTATTACACACCGTAATGCCCATTACACATTATTACACAACGTAATCCCCATTACACAATATTACACAGCGTAATGCCCATTACACATTATTACACACCGTTATGCCTATTACACATTATTACACACCGTAATGTCCATTACACATTATTACACAGCGTAATGCCCATTACACATTATTACACACCGTTATGCCCATTACACATTATTACACACCGTAATGTCCATTACACATTATTACACACCGTAATGCCCATTACACATTATTACACAGCGTAATGCCCATTACACATTGTTACACACCGTTATGCCCATTACACATTATTACACACCGTAATGTCCATTACACATTATTACACAGCGTAATGCCCATTACACAATATTACACACCGTTATGCCCATTACACATTATTACACACCGTAATGTCCATTACACATTATTACACAGCGTAATGCCCATTACACAATATTACACACTATAATGCCCATTACACATTATTACACACCGTAATGCCCATTACACATTATTACACAACGTAATCCCCATTACACATTATTACACACCGTAATGTCCATTACACATTATTACACAGCGTAATGCCCATTACACATTATTACACACCATAATGCCCATTACACATTATTACACACCATAGTGCTCATTACACATTATTACACACGTAATGCCCATTATACATTATTACACAGCGTAATGCCCATTACACAATATTACACACTATAATGCCCATTACACATTATTACACACCGTAATGCCCATTACACATTATTACACACCATAATGCCCATTATACATTACTACACACCGTTATGCACATTACACATTATTACACACCGTAATGACATTACACATTATTACACACCGTAATGCACATTACACATTATTACACACCGTAATGACATTACACATTATTACACACAGTAATGCCCATTACACATTATTACACACCGTAATGCCCATTACACATTATTACACACCATAATGCCCATTACACATTATTACACACTATAATGCTCATTACACATTATTACACACGTACTGCCCATTATACATTATTACACACCGTAATGCCCATTATACATTATTACACACCATAATGCCCATTACACATTATTACACACCGTAATGCCCATTACACATTATTACACAGCGTAATGCCCATTACACATTATTACACACCGTTATGCCCATTACACATTATTACACACCGTAATGTCCATTACACATTATTACACAGCGTAATGCCCATTACACAATATTACACACCGTTATGCCCATTACACATTATTACACACCGTAATGTCCATTACACATTATTACACAGCGTAATGCCCATTACACAATATTACACACTATAATGCCCATTACACATTATTACACACCGTAATGCCCATTACACATTATTACACACCGTAATGTCCATTACACATTATTACACAGCGTAATGCCCATTACACAATATTACACACCGTTATGCCCATTACACATTATTACACACCGTAATGTCCATTACACATTATTACACACCGTTATGCCCATTACACATTATTACACACCGTAATGTCCATTACACATTATTACACAGCGTAATGCCCATTACACAATATTACACACTATAATGCCCATTACACATTATTACACAACGTAATCCCCATTACACATTATTACACAGCGTAATGCCCATTACACATTATTACACACCGTTATCCCCATTACACATTATTACACACCGTAATGTCCATTACACATTATTACACAGCGTAATGCCCATTACACATTATTACACACCATTATGCCCATTACACATTATTACACACCGTAATGTCCATTACACATTATTACACACCGTAATGCCCATTACACATTATTACACAGCGTAATGCCCATTACACATTATTACACACCGTTATGCCCATTACACATTATTACACACCGTAATGTCCATTACACATTATTACACAGCGTAATGCCCATTACACAATATTACACACTGTTATGCCCATTACACATTATTACACACCGTAATGTCCATTACACATTATTACACAGCGTAATGGCCATTACACAATATTACACACTATAATGCCCATTACACATTATTACACACCGTAATGTCCATTACACATTATTACACACCGTAATGCCCATTACACATTATTACACACCATAATGCCCATTACACATTATTACACACCATAATGCTCATTACACATTATTACACACGTAATGCCCATTATACATTATTACACAGCGTAATGCCCATTACACAATATTACACACTATAATGCCCATTACACATTATTACACACCGTAATGCCCATTACACATTATTACACACCATAATGCCCATTATACATTATTACACACCGTTATGCACATTACACATTATTACACACCGTAATGACATTACACATTATTACACACCGTAATGCACATTACACATTATTACACACCGTAATGCCCATTACACATTATTACACAACGTAATCCCCATTACACATTATTACACACCGTAATGTCCATTACACATTATTACACAGCGTAATGCCCATTACACATTATTACACACCATAATGCCCATTACACATTATTACACACCATAGTGCTCATTACACATTATTACACACGTAATGCCCATTACACATTATTACACACCGTAATGTCCATTACACATTATTACACAGCGTAATGCCCATTACACAATATTACACACCGTTATGCCCATTACACATTATTACACACCATAATGCCCATTACACATTATTACATACCATAATGCTCATTACACATTATTACACACGTAATGCCCATTATACATTATTACACACCGTAATGCCCATTATACATTATTACACACCATAATGCCCATTACACATTATTACACACCGTAATGCCCATTACACATTATTACACAGCGTAATCCCCATTACACATTATTACACACCGTTATGCCCATTACACATTATTACACACCGTAATGTCCATTACACATTATTACACAGCGTAATGCCCATTACACAATATTACACACCGTTATGCCCATTACACATTATTACACACCGTAATGTCCATTACACATTATTACACAGTGTAATGCCCATTACACAATATTACACACTATAATGCCCATTACACATTATTACACACCGTAATGCCCATTACACATTATTACACAACGTAATCCCCATTACACAGCGTAATGCCCATTACACATTATTACACACCGTTATGCCTATTACACATTATTACACACCGTAATGTCCATTACACATTATTACACAGCGTAATGCCCATTACACATTATTACACACCGTTATGCCCATTACACATTATTACACACCGTAATGTCCATTACACATTATTACACACCGTAATGCCCATTACACATTATTACACAGCGTAATGCCCATTACACATTATTACACACCGTTATGCCCATTACACATTATTACACACCGTAATGTCCATTACACATTATTACACAGCGTAATGCCCATTACACAATATTACACACCGTTATGCCCATTACACATTATTACACACCGTAATGTCCATTACACATTATTACACAGCGTAATGCCCATTACACAATATTACACACTATAATGCCCATTACACATTATTACACACCGTAATGCCCATTACACATTATTACACAACGTAATCCCCATTACACATTATTACACACCGTAATGTCCATTACACATTATTACACAGCGTAATGCCCATTACACATTATTACACACCATAATGCCCATTACACATTATTACACACCATAGTGCTCATTACACATTATTACACACGTAATGCCCATTATACATTATTACACAGCGTAATGCCCATTACACAATATTACACACTATAATGCCCATTACACATTATTACACACCGTAATGCCCATTACACATTATTACACACCATAATGCCCATTATACATTACTACACACCGTTATGCACATTACACATTATTACACACCGTAATGACATTACACATTATTACACACCGTAATGCACATTACACATTATTACACACCGTAATGACATTACACATTATTACACACTGTAATGCCCATTACACATTATTACACACCGTAATGCCCATTACACATTATTACACACCATAATGCCCATTACACATTATTACACACTATAATGCTCATTACACATTATTACACACGTACTGCCCATTATACATTATTACACACCGTAATGCCCATTATACATTATTACACACCATAATGCCCATTACACATTATTACACACCGTAATGCCCATTACACATTATTACACAGCGTAATGCCCATTACACATTATTACACACCGTTATGCCCATTACACATTATTACACACCGTAATGTCCATTACACATTATTACACAGCGTAATGCCCATTACACAATATTACACACCGTTATGCCCATTACACATTATTACACACCGTAATGTCCATTACACATTATTACACAGCGTAATGCCCATTACACAATATTACACACTATAATGCCCATTACACATTATTACACACCGTAATGCCCATTACACATTATTACACACCGTAATGTCCATTACACATTATTACACAGCGTAATGCCCATTACACAATATTACACACCGTTATGCCCATTACACATTATTACACACCGTAATGTCCATTACACATTATTACACACCGTTATGCCCATTACACATTATTACACACCGTAATGTCCATTACACATTATTACACAGCGTAATGCCCATTACACAATATTACACACTATAATGCCCATTACACATTATTACACACCGTAATGCCCATTACACATTATTACACAACGTAATCCCCATTACACATTATTACACAGCGTAATGCCCATTACACATTATTACACACCGTTATGCCCATTACACATTATTACACACCGTAATGTCCATTACACATTATTACACAGCGTAATGCCCATTACACATTATTACACACCATTATGCCCATTACACATTATTACACACCGTAATGTCCATTGCACATTATTACACACCGTAATGCCCATTACACATTATTACACAGCGTAATGCCCATTACACATTATTACACACCGTAATGCCCATTACACATTATTACACACCGTAATGTCCATTACACATTATTACACAGCGTAATGCCCATTACACAATATTACACACTGTTATGCCCATTACACATTATTACACACCGTAATGTCCATTACACATTATTACACAGCGTAATGGCCATTACACAATATTATACACTATAATGCCCATTACACATTATTACACACCGTAATGTCCATTACACATTATTACACACCGTAATGCCCATTACACATTATTACACACCATAATGCCCATTACACATTATTACACACCATAATGCTCATTACACATTATTACACACGTAATGCCCATTATACATTATTACACAGCGTAATGCCCATTACACAATATTACACACTATAATGCCCATTACACATTATTACACACCGTAATGCCCATTACACATTATTACACACCATAATGCCCATTATACATTATTACACACCGTTATGCACATTACACATTATTACACACCGTAATGACATTACACATTATTACACACCGTAATGCACATTACACATTATTACACACCGTAATGTGTATTACACACTGTAATGCCCATTACACATTATTACACACCATAATGCCCATTACACATTATTACACACCATAATGCCCATTACACATTATTACACACCATAATGCTCATTACACATTATTACACACGTACTGCCCATTATACATTATTACACACCGTAATGCCCATTATACATTAATACACACCATAATGCCCATTACACATTATTACACACCGTAATGCCCATTACACATTATTACACAGCGTAATGCCCATTACACATTATTACACACCGTAATGCCCATTACACATTATTACACACCATAATGCCCATTATACATTATTACACACCGTTATGCACATTACACATTATTACACACCGTTATGCCTATTACACATTATTACACACCGTAATGTCCATTACACATTATTACACAGCGTAATGCCCATTACACATTATTACACACCGTTATGCCCATTACACATTATTACACACCGTAATGTCCATTACACATTATTACACACCGTAATGCCCATTACACATTATTACACAGCGTAATGCCCATTACACATTATTACACACCGTTATGCCCATTACACATTATTACACACCGTAATGTCCATTACACATTATTACACAGCGTAATGCCCATTACACAATATTACACACCGTTATGCCCATTACACATTATTACACACCGTAATGTCCATTACACATTATTACACAGCGTAATGCCCATTACACAATATTACACACTATAATGCCCATTACACATTATTACACACCGTAATGCCCATTACACATTATTACACAACGTAATCCCCATTACACATTATTACACACCGTAATGTCCATTACACATTATTACACAGCGTAATGCCCATTACACATTATTACACACCATAATGCCCATTACACATTATTACACACCATAGTGCTCATTACACATTATTACACACGTAATGCCCATTATACATTATTACACAGCGTAATGCCCATTACACAATATTACACACTATAATGCCCATTACACATTATTACACACCGTAATGCCCATTACACATTATTACACACCATAATGCCCATTATACATTACTACACACCGTTATGCACATTACACATTATTACACACCGTAATGACATTACACATTATTACACACCGTAATGCACATTACACATTATTACACACCGTAATGACATTACACACTGTAATGCCCATTACACATTATTACACACAGTAATGCCCATTACACATTATTACACACCATAATGCCCATTACACATTATTACACACCATAATGCTCATTACACATTATTACACACGTACTGCCCATTATACATTATTACACACCGTAATGCCCATTATACATTATTACACACCATAATGCCCATTACACATTATTACACACCGTAATGCCCATTACACATTATTACACAGCGTAATGCCCATTACACATTATTACACACCGTTATGCCCATTACACATTATTACACACCGTAATGTCCATTACACATTATTACACAGCGTAATGCCCATTACACAATATTACACACCGTTATGCCCATTACACATTATTACACACTGTAATGTCCATTACACATTATTACACAGCGTAATGCCCATTACACAATATTACACACTATAATGCCCATTACACATTATTACACACCGTAATGCCCATTACATATTATTACACACCGTAATGTCCATTACACATTATTACACAGCGTAATGCCCATTACACAATATTACACACCGTTATGCCCATTACACATTATTACACACCGTAATGTCCATTACACATTATTACACACCGTTATGCCCATTACACATTATTACACACCGTAATGTCCATTACACATTATTACACAGCGTAATGGCCATTACACAATATTACACACTATAATGCCCATTACACATTATTACACACCGTAATGTCCATTACACATTATTACACACCGTAATGCCCATTACACATTATTACACACCATAATGCCCATTACACATTATTACACACCATAATGCTCATTACACATTATTACAAACGTAATGCCCATTATACATTATTACACAGCGTAATGCCCATTACACAATATTACACACTATAATGCCCATTACACATTATTACACACCGTAATGCCCATTACACATTATTACACACCATAATGCCCATTATACATTATTACACACCGTTATGCACATTACACATTATTACACACCGTAATGACATTACACATTATTACACACCGTAATGCACATTACACATTATTACACACCGTAATGTGTATTACACACTGTAATGCCCATTACACATTATTACACACCATAATGCCCATTACACATTATTACACACCATAATGCCCATTACACATTATTACACACCATAATGCTCATTACACATTATTACACACGTACTGCCCATTATACATTATTACACACCGTAATGCCCATTATACATTAATACACACCATAATGCCCATTACACATTATTACACACCGTAATGCCCATTACACATTATTACACAGCGTAATGCCCATTACACATTATTACACACCGTAATGCCCATTACACATTATTACACACCATAATGCCCATTACACATTATTACACACCATAATGCCCATTACACATTATTACACACCATAGTGCTCATTACACATTATTACACACGTAATGCCCATTATACATTATTACACAGCGTAATGCCCATTACACAATATTACACACCGTAATGCCCATTACACATTATTACACAGCGTAATGCCCATTACACATTATTACACACCGTTATGCCCATTACACATTATTACACACCGTAATGTCCATTACACATTATTACACACCATAATGCCCATTACACATTATTACACACCATAGTGCTCATTACACATTATTACACACGTAATGCCCATTATACATTATTACACAGCGTAATGCCCATTACACAATATTACACACTATAATGCCCATTACACATTATTACACACCGTAATGCCCATTACACATTATTACACACCATAATGCCCATTATACATTACTACACACCGTTATGCACATTACACATTATTACACACCGTAATGACATTACACATTATTACACACCGTAATGCACATTACACATTATTACACACCGTAATGACATTACACATTATTACACACTGTAATGCCCATTACACATTATTACACACAGTAATGCCCATTACACATTATTACACACCATAATGCCCATTACACATTATTACACACCATAATGCTCATTACACATTATTACACACGTACTGCCCATTATACATTATTACACACCGTAATGCCCATTATACATTATTACACACCATAATGCCCATTACACATTATTACACACCGTAATGCCCATTACACATTATTACACAGCGTAATGCCCATTACACATTATTACACACCGTTATGCCCATTACACATTATTACACACCGTAATGTCCATTACACATTATTACACAGCGTAATGCCCATTACACAATATTACACACCGTTATGCCCATTACACATTATTACACACCGTAATGTCCATTACACATTATTACACAGCGTAATGCCCATTACACAATATTACACACTATAATGCCCATTACACATTATTACACACCGTAATGCCCATTACACATTATTACACACCGTAATGTCCATTACACATTATTACACAGCGTAATGCCCATTACACAATATTACACACCGTTATGCCCATTACACATTATTACACACCGTAATGTCCATTACACATTATTACACACCGTTATGCCCATTACACATTATTACACACCGTAATGTCCATTACACATTATTACACAGCGTAATGCCCATTACACAATATTACACACTATAATGCCCATTACACATTATTACACACCGTAATGCCCATTACACATTATTACACAATGTAATCCCCATTACACATTATTACACAGCGTAATGCCCATTACACATTATTACACACCGTTATGCCCATTACACATTATTACACACCGTAATGTCCATTACACATTATTACACAGCGTAATGCCCATTACACATTATTACACACCGTTATGCCCATTACACATTATTACACACCGTAATGTCCATTACACATTATTACACACCGTAATGCCCATTACACATTATTACACAGCGTAATGCCCATTACACATTATTACACACCGTTATGCCCATTACACATTATTACACACCGTAATGTCCATTACACATTATTACACAGCGTAATGCCCATTACACAATATTACACACTGTTATGCCCATTACACATTATTACACACCGTAATGTCCATTACACATTATTACACAGCGTAATGGCCATTACACATTATTACACACCATAATGCCCATTACACATTATTACACACCATAATGCTCATTACACATTATTACACACGTAATGCCCATTATACATTATTACACAGCGTAATGCCCATTACACAATATTACACACTATAATGCCCATTACACATTATTACACACCGTAATGCCCATTACACATTATTACACACCATAATGCCCATTATACATTATTACACACCGTTATGCACATTACACATTATTACACACCGTAATGACATTACACATTATTACACACCGTAATGCACATTACACATTATTACACACCGTAATGTGTATTACACACTGTAATGCCCATTACACATTATTACACACCATAATGCCCATTACACATTATTACACACCATAATGCCCATTACACATTATTACACACCATAATGCTCATTACACATTATTACACACGTACTGCCCATTATACATTATTACACACCGTAATGCCCATTATACATTAATACACACCATAATGCCCATTACACATTATTACACACCGTAATGCCCATTACACATTATTACACAGCGTAATGCCCATTACACATTATTACACACCGTTATGCCCATTACACATTATTACACACCGTAATGTCCATTACACATTATTACACAGCGTAATGCCCATTACACAATATTACACACCGTTATGCCCATTACACATTATTACACACCGTAATGTCCATTACACATTATTACACAGCGTAATGCCCATTACACAATATTACACACTATAATGCCCATTACACATTATTACACACCGTAATGCCCATTACACATTATTACACAACGTAATCCCCATTACACATTATTACACAGCGTAATGCCCATTACACATTATTACACAGCGTAATGCCCATTACACATTATTACACACCGTTATGCCGATTACACATTATTACACACCGTAATGTCCATTACACATTATTACACAGCGTAATGCCCATTACACATTATTACACACCGTTATGCCCATTACACATTATTACACACCGTAATGTCCATTACACATTATTACACAGCGTAATGCCCATTACACAATATTACACACTATAATGCCCATTACACATTATTACACACCGTAATGCCTATTACACATTATTACACAACGTAATCCCCATTACACATTATTACACAGCGTAATGCCCATTACACATTATTACACACCGTTATGCCCATTACACATTATTACACACCGTAATGTCCATTACACATTATTACACAGCGTAATGCCCATTACACATTATTACACACCGTTATGCCCATTACACATTATTACACACCGTAATGTCCATTGCACATTATTACACAGCGTAATGCCCATTACACAATATTACACACTATAATGCCCATTACACATTATTACACACCGTAATGCCTATTACACATTATTACACAACGTAATCCCCATTACACATTATTACACACCGTAATGTCCATTACACATTATTACACAGCGTAATGCCCATTATACAATATTACACACCGTTATGCCCATTACACATTATTACACACCGTAATGTCCATTACACATTATTACACAGCGTAATGCCCATTACACAATATTACACACTATAATGCCCATTACACATTATTACACACCGTTATGCCCATTACACATTATTACACAGCGTAATGTCCATTACACATTATTACACAGCGTAATGCCCATTACACATTATTACACACGTAATGCCCATTATACATTATTACACAGCGTAATGCCCATTACACAATATTACACACTATAATGCCCATTACACATTATTACACACCGTAATGTTCATTACACATTATTACACACCATAATGCCCATTATACATTATTACACACCGTAATGGCATTACACATTATTACACACCGTAATGCACATTACACATTATTACACACCGTAATGACATTACACATTATTACACACTGTAATGCCCATTACACATTATTACACACCATAATGCCCATTACACATTATTACACACCATAATGCCCATTACACATTATTACACACCATAATGCTCATTACACATTATTACACACGTACTGCCCATTATACATTATTACACACCGTAATGCCCATTATACATTATTACACACTGTAATGCCCATTACACATTATTACACACCGTTATGCCCATTACACATTATTACACACCGTAATGTCCATTACACATTATTACACAGCGTAATGCCCATTACACATTATTACACACCGTTATGCCCATTACACATTATTACACACCGTAATGTCCATTACACATTATTACACAGCGTAATGCCCATTACACAATATTACACACTATAATGCCCATTACACATTATTACACACTATAATGCCTATTACACATTATTACACAACGTAATCCCCATTACACATTATTACACAGCGTAATGCCCATTACACAATATTACACACCGTTATGCCCATTACACATTATTACACACCGTAATGTCCATTACACAATATTACACACTATAATGCCCATTACACATTATTACACACCATAATGCCCATTACACATTATTACACACCATAATGCCCATTACACATTATTACACACCATAATGCTCATTACACATTATTACACACGTACTGCCCATTATACATTATTACACACCGTAATGCCCATTATACATTATTACACACCATAATGCCCATTAAACATTATTACACAGCGTAATGCCCATTACACATTATTACACAGCGTAATGCCCATTACACATTATTACACACCGTTATGCCCATTACACAATATTACACACTATAATGCCCATTACACATTATTACACAGCGTAATGCCCATTACACAATATTACACACCGTAATGCCCATTACACATTATTACACACTGTAATGCCCATTACACATTATTACACACTGTAATGCCCATTACACATTATTATACACCGTAATATCCATTACACATTATTACACACCTGTAATGCCCATTACACATTATTACACACCGTAATGCCCATTACACATTATTACACACCATAATGCCCATTACACATTATTACACACCGTAATGCCCATTACACATTATTACACAGCGTAATGCCCATTACACATTATTACACACCGTTATGCCCATTACACAATATTACACACTATAATGCCCATTACACATTATTACACAGCGTAATGCCCATTACACAATATTACACACCGTAATGCCCATTACACATTATTACACACTGTAATGCCCATTACACATTATTATACACCGTAATATCCATTACACATTATTACACACCTGTAATGCCCATTACACATTATTACACACCGTAATGCCCATTACACATTATTACACACCATAATGCCCATTACACATTATTACACACCGTAATGCCCATTACACATTATTACACAGCGTAATGCCCATTACACATTATTACACACCGTTATGCCCATTACACAATATTACACACTATAATGCCCATTACACATTATTACACAGCGTAATGCCCATTACACAATATTACACACCGTAATGCCCATTACACATTATTACACACTGTAATGCCCATTACACATTATTATACACCGTAATATCCATTACACATTATTAGACACCTGTAATGCCCATTACACATTATTATACACCGTAATATCCATTACACATTATTACACACTGTAATGCCCATTACACATTATTATACACCGTAATATCCATTACACATTATTACACACCTGTAATGCCCATTACACATTATTACACACCTGTAATGCCCATTACACATTATTACACACCGCAATGCCCATTACACATTATTGAGAACTGAATCCCCCGAACTTCATGCTCTGAGCCTGGATCTGAGTCTGGCTCGGGACTTCTAACCAAACTTGGAAACCAGAATGAGGCAAAACATCATCATCCCACTGTCAGATTCCCGCGGGATTTGGATTCCATATAAACATCCACATGTCTCTGCCATTTTCACTCCAGACTTGGAGAGTGAGGGAGACAGACCTCTGTCTCTCTCTGTGGGTGGTGGCATTGGGTGGGGTTAGTGTGTGCTCTGTAGGGGTGCTGCTGTAGTCACTGTGGTGTACCTGTGCTGTGTTAGGAGTGCTGTCCTGTCACTGGTGTTTCATGTGCTGCAGCTGTACATGGGTGTTGCTGTCCTGGCTGTCACTGTGTTATACAGGGTGCAGGGGCACTGTCCTCCTGTGTGCTGGAAAATATAGGGGTGCTGCTGGCCCAGTATGTTATATAAATTCAGGGGTGCAGTTGTTAAAAATTAAAAGCACACTGCTGAATGCTGTAAAATATAGGGGTGTTGCTGTTCAAGTAACAATACACTGGCTCTCTATACTGTAAGTATACAGGGGTGCTATAAAAATAAAGGGGCACTGCTCTGTGTGTTGTAATAAAGGTGTGCTGTCCTGAGAAATGGAGAACAATTTGGAGGAAAAAATAGTGGAAGATCAGGAACCACTTCCAGTTCCTAGTAATAGTGCTGAAGCTGCTGCTACCATCAGTCATGACATTGACGATTTAATTCCATCAACGTCGTCTGCTAAGGCCGATGCCCAATGTCATAGAGGGCGTGTAAAATCCAAGAAGCAAAAATTAATAATCAGAAAAAAAAAGAAATTATCTGATGAGAAACGTAAAATTGGCAATATGCCAATCACGACACGAAGTGGCAAGGAAAGGCTAAAGCCTTGGCCTAGGTTCATGACTGGTGGCTCATCTTCTCATGAGGATGGAAGCCCTCCTCTCTCTTGAAAAATGTAAAAAATGAAGCTTGTTAAAACACAGGAAAAAACATTTGTGCGTTCAGAGATATCACAAATCCCCAAGGAGAGTCCAAGTGTGTCCGTGGTTGTGATGTCTAGGACTGAACTACCCAAGACTATATGGAAAGAGGAAATGCCCCCTTGCAAGTGCTGGGAAGAGCACCACCAGTCCAGTTGCTGATATTGAGATTGAGGATGGCACTGTAGACATACACAAGGATGAGGAGGATGTAGATGTAGTTGGCTCTGAGGAGGTGTTAGGGCCGACTGTTTTTGTGAATCCGTTCCAATAATGAGTTAAATGACAATCATGAGTCACCGAATGTAAACTGACGTACTGCAATGAATGGTATAATAATAAGTAGAAACAGTATTATAGATGCATAGAAGAAATGTTCATACAACTGAGTTTAAACAAGGCTTGAGAATGAATGAAGAATTGTCCAAATGAAGCAATGATTGGTCCCAAACTGTAAGGAGTGTTAACTGGATATTGTAGACATAAATGAATAACTGTAGAGACTTGTACTGAAGCTTAAAGGTTAAACTGGAAGGCTGTGAAGAATTGTCCTTGAATAAGGCAACAATGAAGATATAATACTGAAAAGAATACTTGCAGGCTGTGAGGATAATACATGAAGCACCGTGAAGCTGCAGCAGATAACAATGGTGAAGAATGAGTTTAACTGGATGATGAGAGAACGAGGATCAGGATTAGGTAGAAAGTTCCACAGACTGTGTGATTGATGCAGGCAGTCACTGAACAAGCAGGGAAACTTCTCACAGGACTCCGGGAATCCACTTGTTGCCACTTGGAGAGTGATTTACTGACGGCACAGCAGGGAGCTGGTGGATCTCTTTTGGTGAAGGCTGCAGGCAGACCCCTGGGAGCGGAGACGATATCAGGACCACTGGAACCACACAGGATATCACAGAGAAAGCACAGAGCTAGGGCATAGAGTAGATACAACAAAGCACTGGCTCAGAGTAACATAATCCCAGCCTACTTAAAGGCAGCACAAGCACGGGATTGGCTAACACTTACCCACAGGTGTTTCACAAGTGCTCATAGGTGCTCATTTGGTCTCCAACATGGCCACCTCCTATACTGCAGACACAGCGGAGCATTTGGTCCCCGCACTCCCAGCTCCTAGAACCTACATCACCTCTGCTTCTGACCACAAAGCATCCCCACACAGCCACACAGCACTGCGAGCAACCGTGCCGGCAACGGACAGACCCCAGAACCCACAGTGGTGAATTATCGGTTCGTGACAGGAGGAAGTTGATGATGAGGACTCTGATGGTGATGTGGTTTGTTTGAATAAGGCACCAGTGGAAACAGTTGTTGTCCGTGGTATGAGAAAGCCCATTATCATGCCTGGGCAAATACCAAAAAAGCCACCTCTTAGGTGTGGAATTATTTATCCACAAATCTGGACAACAGGTGTCAAGCCATGTGTTGCCTTTGTCAATCCATAATAATTAGGGGCAAGTATTTTAACCACCTAGGAACATCATCCCGTATACGTCACCTGCAGCGCATTCATCAGAAGTCATTGTCAAGTTCAGAAACTTTGGGTAAGAGCATAAGTAGTCCACTGACCCCTAAATCCCTTCTTCCTGTTGTACCCAAGCTCCTGCAAGCCACACCACCAACTCAATGTCAATTTCCTCCTTAGTCAAGAATGTCAGTGTTTCTGAAGGCTATGTCATTGGGATGACTGACGAGTCCTCTCCTAACCGGGATTCCTCCAGAAGATCCTTGGGTGATACGCCTACTGCTACCATTGCTGCTGTTGCTGCTGGGAGTCGATCGTCATCCCAGAGGGGAAGTCGAAAGACCACTTGTACTTCAACTAAGCAATTGACTGTCCAACAGTCCTTTGCGAGGAAGATGAAATATGACAGCAATCATCCTGTTGCAAAGCAGATAACTGAGGCCATAACAGCTACGCTGGTGGTAGACATGCATCCAGTATCCGCCATTAGTGAAGTGGGATTTAGACAGTTGATGGACATTCTGTGTCCCCTGTACCAAATCCCGTCTAGATTCCACTTCACTAGGCAAGCGATTCCCGGACTGTACAGGGACATTAATAAAAGTGTCCTCAGTGCCCTTAAAAATGTGGTTGCACCCAGTGTCCACTTAACCATGGACATGTGGACAAGTGGAGCAGGGCAAACTAAGGACTACATGACTGTGACAGCCCACTGAGTAGATGAATTGCCTCCCGCAGCAACAGCAGCGGCGGCACCAGCAGCATCATCTCACAAATGCCAACTTGTTCCTAGGCAGGCTACGCTGTGTATCACAAGTTTCCATGAGAGGCACACAGCTGACAACCTCTTATGGAAACTGAGGGACATCATCGCACAATGGCTTACCCCACTTAGACTCTCCTGGGGTTTTGTGATATCGGACAACGCCACCAATATTGTGCGTGCATTACATCTGGGCAAATTCCAGCACGTCCCATGTTTTGCACATACAATTAATTTGGTGGTGGCGTGTAGGAGATGCTGTTGGTGGCCCAAAAAATTGCGGGCCACTTTCGACATTCAGCCACTGTGTGCCAAAGACTGGAGCGCCATCAAACACTCCTGAACATGCCCTGCCATCAGCTGAAGCAAGAGGTGGTAACGAGGGGAATTCAACACTCTTTATGCTTCAGAGGATGGAGGCGCAGCAAAAGGCCATTCAAGCCAACACATCCACCTATGATACAGGCAAAGGAGGGGGAATACACCTGACTCAAGCGCAATGGAGAATGAGTTCTGTGTTTTGCAAGATTCTCAAACCCTTCAAATTTGCCACACGTGAACACAATACAACAAATGGATAAAAATAACTTGCGCCCAAAAAACTGCAACTCGGATCACCGCTCCCAAAAAGCACCACTCCTTGAAACAATACACAATCAAAGAAATAGGACGGCTCCCAAGTGCTGTTTTTATACGTATGTATGAGTCCCTTTCTGTCGGACTTCAACAATGTCTATCCTCCATGCAATATTGGGTATGAACCAATTTATTTACATAAAAATATATAAAATGTATAGTCCACTATACCATAGGCCACAGGAACCTGAAATATTCTCAGTGGGCAGGGTCCTTGAAGAAAGAACACCTAGTTCCAAAATGCGTGGGTGAAATTTGGCACTTTCCATAGGTCAGACAGAGTCACTCACCGGGAGAAATTGGTAAATGCCATTTTTTTTTTGTTGGGGGGGGGGGGGGGGGGATATAGATCCTTTTTTCAATTTGTACCATTCTTGGTTCTTCCCTCCCCCCTTTTTCCATCTGAGGGGTGTGTGGTGTAGTAGACCCTGCCGACTGAGTATATTTCAGGTTCATGTGGCCTATGGTATTCATAACCAATATTGCATGGACTATCTTTTTGGTGTGCTCCATAAATCCTGAAAGGTGAATAGCTGGACCGTTTTCAGTCCTATCTTGGGGAAGGAGTGCAAGAAAGTGTTATGCACTCCAGTGCCTGCAGGAATGTACTGGTGTTTGAACTGTTATGCACACCAGTGACTGCAGGAATGTACTGGTGTCTGAACGGATAGGTATGCAAAACAAATGAACTCACAGACAGACTGGGGAATATGACATAACGTACACAGAAGGTGATAGGGTAACAAAATACACACAAAGTGAACAGAGAAGCCCAGAGGCTAAGGAACTGGGTATCTCCCTAGTATTAATAATGCTCAGATGGGAAAAGCAAGATGTTGTGTTTTAATACGTAGAGAACCCGAAATGCTGTTGCTAAGGGCAACAGCAAAACCCTAAAGGGTTACCAACGGGTGTGGCAGTAAACTCCTTGGTCAGAGATGGAATGATAGACACAAGGAGAGTCTCCACAATCCTAATTCTCACTTGCAGTGTACAGGTTCAGCTTACTGCCACTAAACTGACACCTGACACCTTGCACAGTGAGACAGGTTTTAGGCAGGCAAGTCTTAGAATACAGCCGCAAACTTGCTAAGTTCACAGAGTAGTAAAAGAACCCCAGCAAGCTAAACAACTGACTCCAGTCTTACTGCTAGGTCTGGATTGGCAGAGTGTAGTACCAAATCCCCAGGCCTATTTGCAGTAAGCAACAACAAATACAAAGCTACACAGTACTGGCTAACTTTCAGGAACTGACTAACCAACAAAGATTCAGCAGCATCTGCTTAACCTGAGAAGAGGCCTTATAAAGCAGGTGCTGTCCACGCCCACTCAGACCTCACAGACTGTGAGCACAAAAACCAGCACCGGATCCCCTGCCGTGCACAGAGCCTGTAACCACTGCACAGCAAAAGACCCGAACCGGAGTATCAGCTGCGCTCAGGTTACTCCGCTAGCACTTGTCTCCCGGTTGCCATGACGACGTGGCAGCACAGGAGACCCTAACAGTACGCCCCCTCTGACGAGGGGTCAAAGAACCCCTACCACCGGGTTTATCGGGGAACTGCGAGAAGAAAGAGCGTATCAGTCTGGGGGCATGAAGATCACAACTGCGCACCCACGACCGCTTCTCCGGGCCATACCCCTTCCAGTGCACCAAAAATGACAGCCGACCCCGAACCATCTTGGAGTCAAGAATCCTTTCAACAACAAACTCCCTCTAGCCATGTATCAGAAGAGGGGAAGGTCTTCCACTGGAAGAAGGATTACTAATCGCCCGTTTTAAAAGGGAACAATTAAATGTTTTATTGATACCCAAAGAACGGGGCAGATCTAACTGAAATGCCACCGGATTGATAACCCTGGTGATCTTATAAGGGCCGATGAACCGGGGGCCTAACTTATGAGATGGCTGTCTCAACTTCAAATTCTTGGTAGACAACCAGACGAAGTCTCCTAATTTGAAGCTGCAGGGTCTTTTCCGCTTATCAAAAACCCTTTTGGTCACTAATGACACAGACACAAGGGCTTTCTTCACTTTCCGCCAAATACCTCTAAGGACCGAAACCACAGAGGAACCACCAGGCGTGGAGTCCAGGGGGTCAAAAGAATTGGCCTTAGGATGATGCCCATACACACAAAGGAAGGGAGAGATCCCTGTAGCAGAGTGAGCCGCGTTGTTATAGGCAAACTCCGCCATGGACAGATGAGCAACCCAGTCAGTCTGACACTTGGAGACATAACACCTGAGGAACTGCTCCAAGGACTGGTTCACCCTTTCAGTCTGCCCATTAGACTGCGGATGGTAGCCTGACGACAAGCTGACAGAAATCTGGAGATCGGAACAAAATGCTCTCCAGAATTTGGCCACAAACTGGGATCCGCGGTCAGAGACCACATCAAGTGGCAACCCGTGGAGACGCACAACATGCAGCATAAATAATTCAGACAGGCGTCTGGCCGATGGCAGCCCAACCAGTGGAACGAAGTGCGCCATCTTCGAAAACCTGTCAACGACAACCCAGATGGCTGTCATCCCCGAGGATTTGGGCAAGTCCACCACAAAATCCATTGAAATGTGGGTCCATGGCTTAGATGGGATAGAGAGTGGATGTAATGGGCCAACAGGAACCCCTCTAGGAGTCTTATTTCGGGCACAGATGTCACATGCCCGAACCCACTGATTCACATCCTTAGCCACCGAGGGCCACCACACCGCCCTAGATAACAACTCCCGAGTTCTGGCAATACCCGGGTGACCTGCCGACTTCTTGGCATGGAATTCCAGGAACACTCGCTGTCTTAACCTAGGAGGCACAAACAAAAGACCTACCGGAAGGTCTGGAGGAGCCTGCTCCTGTGCTCTAAGGACTAATGATAAGAGGTCCTGGGTAATGCCCACTTTAATACATGATGGGGAAACAATGGGCAACGGCTCGTCGGTGGTCTCCTGGATTGGAGCAAAACTCTGCGAGAGCGCATCAGCCTTGATGTTTTTTGACCCAGGGCGATATGTTATCAAAAAATTAAAGCGAGCAAAAAACAAAGCCCATCGTGCCTGCCTGGCATTGAGACGCTTCGCTGACTCTAAATATGCCAGATTCTTATGGTCGGTGAGAATTGAGACCACAAACTTAGCCCCCTCAAGCCAGTGTCTCCACTCCTCGAGTGCATCCTTAATAGCCAACAATTCCCGGTTACCCACGTCATAATTCATCTCAGCAGGCGAAAATTTACGGGAAAAGTAAGCACAGGGATGAAGGCGATTATCAGACACTCTCATCTGAGAAAGCACTGCCCCAATACCCATCTCAGAGGCATCCACCTCCACCACAAAAGGACGCTCTGGATCTGGGTGTCGCAGCACCTTGGCCGAAACAAATGCCCTTTTGAGAGACGGGCAAAAGCCGCTTTAGCCTCACAAGACCAGTGAGCAACATCCGCCCCTTTCTTAGTGAGTGCCACCAAGGGCGCCACTATAGACGAAAATCCAGCGATAAATCGTCTATAAAAATTCGCAAAGCCCAAGAAACGCTGAAGCGCCTTCAAACTAGTGGGCTGCACCCAATCCAGGACTGCCTGTACCTTGGAACCCTCCATTTGGAAACCTTCTGGGGAGATAATATATCCTAGAAATGCGATTTGCTGAACTTCAAATTCGCACTTCTCCAGCTTCGCCCCAAGCCGGTGGTCTCTGAGTTTCTGGAGGACTAAGCGTACATGCTTCCGATGTTCCTCCAGGGAATGGGAGAAGATTAGGATGTCATCTAAGTATACAACTAAGAATCTATCCAAATATTCCCTGAGCACATCATTCATGAAGTCCTGGAAGACTGCCAAGGCATTACAGAGCCCAAAAGGCATCACCAAATATTCATAATGCCCTGAGTGGGTATTAAAGGCAGTCGTCCATTCATCCCCCTCTCTTATTCGGATTAGATTGTACGCACCGCGTAGGTCAATCTTAGAAAAAATGGTGGCAGTACGAAGCTGGTCAAACAAGACCGAAATGAGAGGCAGTGGGTATGAGTTTTTAATCGTCATACGGTTCAATTCCCTGAAGTCGATGCAGGGTCGCAACGAACCGTCCTTTTTACCCACGAAGAAGAACCCCGACCCAACTGGAGACTGTGAAGGTCTGATAAATCCCTTAGCCAAGTTCTCCTGAATGTACTCTGCCATAGCCTGAGTCTCAGGACGTGACAGGGAGTACAACCTGCTCTTGGGAAGCTTAGCATTTGGCAACAAATCAATGGCACAGTCATAGGGGCGATGGGGAGGTAGTACCTCTGCAACTTTTTTGGAGAACACGTCCGCAAAATCTGCATAACACCCTGGCAATCCTGGCAAACTTAGCTGCGAGAGCCTGACTGGAAGGCTCAAGCAACTCCTGAAACAATCAGTACCCCAACTAAGAATCTCCCCAGAGACCCAGTCAAATTGAGGATTGTGGGCCCTTAACCAGGGTAACCCCAACACCAATGGGGCAAAAGTACAGACAGTCACATAAAAGGACAATTTTTCAGAGTGTGTGGCTCCAATAAACAAAGAAATCTGGCTAGTGCAAGAGGTAATTTTACCTTGGGATAATGGTTCCCCGTTTAACCCACAAATCTCAATTTCCGATGCCAAGGGTACTAAGGGAACAGAGTGTTTCAGGGCGAATTGGCGGTCCATAAAAACCCCGTCGGCCCCACTGTCCACAAAGGCCTCAGTCTTGACAGGTTGACCGAGGATCTTCAAGGTCACCGGAATGATAAAAGTCTTCTTGGGAAATTCTGACTTCTGGCCTGACAGGATATTTCCCATCACCCTCAGGCCCTGAAGTTTTCCGGCTTTTCTGGGCATGATACTACCACATGACCTTTATTCCCACAGTACAAACACAACCCCTGCTGTCTCCTCCGCGTCTTCTCACGCGAGGAGAGGCAGGTAGCCCCAATCTGCATAGGCTCCTCGGAAAATTCCTCAGAGTCTGAGGTTCCCTTGGGAAAGAAGGAAATCTCAGTCTCCCTTTCAAGCCTACGCTCTCTCAGCCGTCTATCAACCCGGATGGATAACTGCATGAGCTGATCCAAGCTATCAGGCAAGGGATATTGTACCAGTTGGTCCTTTATCTGGTTAGAAAGACCTCTTCGGTACTGGTGTCTCAGGGCTGGGTCATTTCACTGGGTATCATGGGCCAACCTCCGAAACTCCGTACAGTAAACCTCAACTGGCCTTCGCCCTTGCTTAAGGATCGAAATCTGAGCCCCGGCTGAGGCCGTCTTGTCAGGGTCATCATACAACATGCCCAGTGCCGTAAAAAAAAGCATCAACACTTTTAAGCGACGGACAGTCAGGCTGCAACCCATATGCCCAGACCTGTGGGTCTCCCTGTAGCAAGGAAATCACTATTCCCACCCGCTGAATCTCCGACCCTGAAGACTGAGGCCTAAGCCGGAAGTACAGCTTGCAGCTCTCTTTGAAACAAAAGAACTGCGAGCGATCTCCAGAAAAACGATCCGGGAGATTTACTTTTGGCTCCTTAACCCCTGAAGGTGCTGCTGCTGCGGGAGTTCCGCCAGCGGCCTGGGAGGTGTGCATTTTAATGGACAAATCATTAAATTGTCAAGTCAGGACCTGCACCTGATCGACCACCTGTTGCAATGTATTTTGAGGGGTATGCTCCATATTCCCACAAAATTTCAACAGGAGTATTAGGCTGCTGAATATGTTATGCACACCAGTGCCTGCAGGAATGTACTGGTGTCTGAACTGTTATGCACACCAGTGCCTGCAAGAATATACTGGTGTCTGAACTGTTATGCACACCAGTGCCTGCAGGAATGTACTGGTGTCTGAACGGATAGGGATGCAAAACAAATTAACTCACAGACAGACTGGGGAATATGACATTACGTACACAGAAGGTGATAGGGTAACAAAATTAACACAAAGTGAACAGAGAAGCCCAGAGGCTAAGAAACTGGGTGTCTCCCTATTATTAGGAATGCTCAGATGAAAAAAGCAAGATGTTGTGTTTTAATACGTAGAGAACCTGAAATGCTGTTGCTAAGGGCAACAGCAAAACCCTAAAGGGTTACCAACGGGTGTGGCAGTAAACTCCTTGGTCAGAGATGGAATGATAGACACAAGGAGAGTCTCCACAATCCTAATCCTCACTTGCAGTGCACAGGTTCAGCTTACTGCCACTAAACTGAATACCTGAACACCTTGCACAGTGAGACAGGATTTAGGCAGGCAGTCTGAGAATACAGCCGCAAACCTGCTAAGTTCACAGAGTAGCAAAAGAACCCCAGCAAGTTAAACGACTGACTCCAGTCTTACTGCTAGGTCTGGATTGGCAGAGTGTAGTACCAAATCCCCAGGCCTATTTGCAGTAAGCAACAACAAATACAAAGCTACACAGTACTGGCTAACTTTCAGGAACTGACTAACCAACAAAGATTCAGCAGCATCTGCTTAACCTGAGAAGAGGCCTTATATAGCAGGTGCTGTCCACGCCCCACTCAGACCTCACACACTGTGAGCACAAAAACCAGCACCGGATCCCCTGCCGTGCACAGAGCCTGTAACCACTGCACAGCAAAAGACCCGAACCGGAGTATCAGCTGCGCTCAGGTTACTCTGCTAGCACTTGTCTCCCGGTTGCCTTGACGACGTGGCAGCACAGGGCAGGAGACCCTAACACCTGTGCTATGAAACGTAGGTATTCTTGATGAAGAGGAAATATGGGGACATAAAGGTAGGCATCCTTCACGTCCAGCGACACCATAAAATCCCCTGCTTCCAGACTGGATATAACCGTCCGGAGTGATTCCATCTTGAATTTGAACTTTTTCAAGTATAGGTTTAGTGACTTTAGATTCAAAATTGGTCTGACTGAACCATCCGGCTTCGGGACCACAAACATTGTTGATGTGTAGACAAGCCTCCTGGCTTGACCATATCCCCCGAAAATGTCTTCCTTTTGTGACTGCTCCCATCCTAGAAGGCTCGTGTCCGTGGTCACCAGAACCCAGTCTTGAACACCGAACTTGCGACCCTCTAGAGGGTGAGCACTCTGCAGCCACCACAGGAGAGACAACCTGGCCCTGGGGGACAGGTTTATCTTTTGATGAAGGTGAATAGTACCCTTTTCCCTGTTGGCCTAGGGGAACATTGACAATCACTTGCTGTTGACACAGCATTTGAATTGCATCTAATACCACTCCCCTCTCTGGGGAAGAAGTTGGCAAGGCCGACTTGAGAAATCGGCGAGGGGGCACCTCTTCGAACTCCAGTTTGTAACCTTGGGATACAATTTCTAACGCCCAAGGATCCATGCCCGATAGGATCCAGACCTAGCTGAAGAGTGCCCCCACCGATGCGGACTCCCTCTGTGGAGCCCCAGCGTCATGAGGTGGATTTAGCAGAGGCCAGGGAGGACTTCTGCTCCTGGGAACTCGCTGAAGCAGGTGTTCTCTTACCTCTGGCGAGGAAAGAGGAACACCGACATCTTCTGGATTTATGCGACCGAAAGGACTGCATCTGATATTCTGGGGTTTTCTAGTACTGTGGGGGAACAAAAGGCAAAAATGTAGATTTACCCACGGTAGCTGTGGAAACCAGGTCCAACAGACCATCCCCAAACAAAACCTCACCCTTGTAAGGTAATACCTCCATATGCTTTTTTGAGTCGGCATCACCCGACCATTGGCGGGTCCACAGAGCTCGCCTTGCTGAAATTGCCATGGCATTGGCCCTGTAACCAAGCAGCCCCACGTTCCTTTGAGCGTCTCTCATATACAAGACTGCGTCCTTAATGTGGCCTAAAGTCAGGACAACAGTATCCTTGTCCAGGGTATCCATGTCAGCCAACAAGCTATCTGTCCATGCTGCAACAGCACTACAGACCCATGCCGATGCTATTGCCGGTCTGAGAAAAGCCCCCGAATGTGCATAAATAGATTTTACGGTAGTCTCCTGTCTACGATCAGCAGGATCCTTAAGGGCCGCGGTGTCTGGAGACGGTAGCGCCACTTTCTTGGACAGACGCGTTAATGCCTTGTCCACCCTGGGCGAGGATTCCCAACGTACCCTGTCCTTTGCAGGGAAAGGATACGCCATAAGGATCCTCTTGGGAATCTGCAGTTTTTTGTCTGGATTTTCCCCAGATTTTTCAAATAATTTGTTCAGTTCATGAGATGGAGGAAACGTAACCTCAGGTTTCTTCCCCTTAAACATGTGTCAGGAACAGAGGGGTCATCTGTAATATGCAAAACATCTTTTATTGCCACAATCATATAATGAACACTCTTGGTCACCTTAGGGTGCAACCTTGCCTCATCATAGACGACACTGGAATCAGAATCCATGTCGGTATCAATGTCTACTATTTGTGATAAGGGACGCTTTTGAGACCCTGACGGGCCCTGTGACTCAGCCAAATTCGTGGATTGACTCCCTGCTGTTTCCTTGGACTCAGCTTTGTCCATTCTCTTATGTAATAAGGTCACATAAGCATTTAAAATATTCCACATATCATACCAATCATGTGATGGCGTTGCCGACGGAGACACAATCATCTGCTCCACCTCCTCCTTGGATGAGCCTTCTGCTTCAGACATGTCGACACACGCGTACCGACACTCTCACACACACACACACACACACACACACACACGGATCTATCTATAAGAGGACAAGGCCCTTTGGAGAGACAGAGAGAGAGTATGCCAGCACACACCCAGCGCCAACTGACACTGGAAACAATTCCCAGATATAGCGCTTTTATATTATGTTAATCGTATAATAAACTCGCTGCGCCAAAATGTGGCGCTCCCCCCCTCTTTTTCAGCCATGTATCACCGTTCTGCAGGGGAGAGTCCGGGGAGACAGCTTCTCTTCAGCACACTGTGGAGAAAATGGCGCTGGTTAGCGCTGTGCAACCAAGCTTCGCCCCGTCTAGTGGCGGGCTTCGGTCCCGCTCAAATTTACAATTAATGGCGGGGGATAAACATATTCACTGACTCCGCAGTCCCTATATGTGTATTGTGGCACAAATAGAAGTATATATTGCTGCCCAGGGCGCCCCCCCTGCGACCTGCACCAATCAGTGCCTGCCGTCTTCTGCTGCCTGAGGTCTTCTTTCTTCTCATACTCACACGGCTTCTATCTTCCGGCTCTGTGAGGAGGATGGCGGCGCGGCTCCGGGACGAACGGCAGGGGGAGACCTGCGTTCCAATCCCTCTGGAGCTAATGGTGTCCAGTAGCCTAAGAAGCAGAGCCTATCATTTAAGGTGGTCTGTTTCTGTCTCCTCAGTCCCACGATGTAGGGAGCCTGTTGCCAGCAGTGCTCCCTGAAAATAAAAAACCTAACAAAAGTCTTTTATCAGAGAAACTCAGTAGAGCTCCCCTGTAGTGCACCCATTCTCCCTGGGCACAGAATCTACCTGAGGTCTGGAGGAGGGGCATAGAGGGAGGAGCCAGTGCACACCCATACTAAAAGATCTTTAGAGTGCACATATCTCCTGCGGAGCCTGTCTATACCCCATGGTCCTTACAGAGTCCCCAGCATCCTCTAGGACGTAAGAGAAATAAAAGCTATACAGCTATAATTAGATGCAAACAAAAGCTTTTATTATGAGATCATACAGGGAGTATCCGCACCATATAGATGTAACATACAACAAACCACCGCAGATGGAACCCGGGTGACTCTAATGCACATGATAATGTACAGGGTATATATGGATAGGATCTTGTATCAGAAAACACTCGGCACTCCTTATCAAGATGAGTGTCTGCAACAAGTTAGGCAAACTAGAAGTGAAAACACGTTCCAATGGCCGCCATATTGTCGTGCAGCAATACAGATTGTGCAAACTGGTATTAGACATTCACATTTACACAAAGCACAAGATACAAAATAAACAGCAGAAAAAATAAGAATTTACTTACTGATAATTCTATTTCTCGTAGTCCGTAGTGGATGCTGGGGACTCCGTAAGGACCATGGGGAATAGCGGCTCCGCAGGAGACTGGGCACAAATAGAAAGCTTTAGGACTACCTGGTGTGCACTGGCTCCTCCCCCTATGACCCTCCTCCAAGCCTCAGTTAGGATACTGTGCCCGGACGAGCGTACACAATAAGGAAGGATTTTGAATCCCGGGTAAGACTCATACCAGCCACACCAATCACACTGTACAACTTGTGATATGAAACCCAGTTAACAGCATGATAACAGAGGAGCCTCTGAAAAGATGGCTCACAACAATAATAACCCGATTTTTGTAACAATAACTATATACAAGTATTGCAGACAATCCGCACTTGGGATGGGCGCCCAGCATCCACTACGGACTACGAGAAATAGAATTATCGGTAAGTAAATTCTTATTTTCTCTGACGCCCTAGTGGATGCTGGGGACTCCGTAAGGACCATGGGGATTATACCAAATCTCCCAAACGGGCGGGAGAGTGCGGATGACTCTGCAGCACCGAATGAGAAAACTCAAGGTCCTCCTCAGACAGAGTGTCAAATTTGTAAAATTTTACAAAAGTATTTGACCCTGACCAAGTAGCAGCTCGGCAAAGTTGTAAAGCCGAGACCCCTCGGGCAGCCACCCAAGATGAACCCACCTTCCTTGTGGAGTGGGCTTTTACAGATTTTGGCTGTGGCAGGCCTGCCACAGAATGCGCAAGCTGAATTGTACTACAAATCCAGCGAGCAATAGGCTGCTTAGAAGCAGGAGCACCCAGCTTGTTGGGTGCGTACAGGATAAACAGCGAGTCAGCCTTCCTGGAAACATATATTTTCAGGGCCCTGACTACGTCCAGCAACTTGGAGTCCTCCAAGTCCCTAGTAGCCGCAGGCACCACAATAGGCTGGTTCAGGTGAAATGCTGAAACCACCTTAGGGAGAAACTGAGGACGAGTCCTCAATTCTGCACTGTCCGAATGGAAAATCAGATAAGGGCTTTTACAGGATAAAGCCGCCAATTCCGACACGTGCCTGGCCGAAGCCAGGGCCAACAGCATGACCACTTTCCACGTGAGATATTTTAAATCCACCGATTTAAGTGGTTCAAACCAATGTGATTTTAGGAACCTCAAAACTACATCGAGATCCCAAGGTGCCACTGGAGGCACAAAAGGAGGCTGTATATGCAGCACTCCCTTGACAAACGTCTGAACTTCAGGAACTGAAGCCAGTTCTTTCTGGAAGAAAATCGACAGGGCCGAAATCTGAGCCTTAATGGATCCCAATTTGAGGCCCATAGACACTCCTGTTTGCAGGAAATGCAGGAATCGACCTAGTTGAAATTCCTCTGTAGGGGCCTTCCTGGCCTCACCCCACGCAACATATTTTCGCCAAATGCGGTGATAATGCTTTGCGGTTACATCCTTTCTGGCTTTTATCAAAGTAGGGATGACTTCCTCTGGAATGCCTTTCTCCTTCAGGATCCGGCGTTCAACCGCCATGCCGTCAAACGCAGCCGCGGTAAGTCTTGGAACAGAAAGGGTCCCTGCTGGAGCAGGTCCCTTCTTAGAGGTAGAGGCCACGGGTCCTCTGTGAGCATCTCTTGAAGTTCCGGGTACCAAGTCCTTCTTGGCCAATGCGGAGCCACGAGAATAGTTCTTACTCCTCTCCGTCTTATAATTCTCAGTACCTTGGGTATGAGAGGCAGAGGAGGGAACACATAAACCGACTGGTACACCCACGGCATTACCAGAGCGTCCACAGCTATCGCCTGAGGGTCCCTTGACCTGGCGCAATAACTTTTTAGTTTTTTTGTTGAGGCGGGACGCCATCATGTCCACCTTTGGTTTTTCCCAACGGCTTATAATCATGTGGAAGACTTCCGGGTGAAGTCCCCACTCTCCCGGGTGGAGGTCGTGTCTGCTGAGGAAGTCTGCTTCCCAGTTGTCCACTCCCGGAATAAACACTGCTGACAGTGCTATCACATGATTTTCCGCCCATCGGAGAATCCTTGCAGCTTCTGCCATCGCCCTCCTGCTTCTTGTGCCGCCCTGTCTGTTTACGTGGGCGACCGCCGTGATGTTGTCCGACTGGATCAACACCGGCTGGTCCTGAAGCAGAGGTCTCGCTTGGCTTAGGGCATTGTAAATGGCCCTTAGCTCCAGGATATTTATGTGAAGTGAGGTCTCCAGGTTTGACCACAATCCCTGGAAATTTCTTCCCTGTGTGACTGCTCCCCAGCCTCGAATGCTGGCATCCGTCGTCACCAGGACCCAGTCCTGAATGCCGAATCTGCGGTCCTCTAACAGATGAGCACTCTGCAACCACCACAGGAGAGACACCCTTGTCCTTGGTGACAGGGTTATCCACTGATGCATCTGAAGATGCGATCCGGACCATTTTTACAGCAGGTCCCACTGGAAAGTTCTTGCGTGGAATCTGCCGAATGGAATTGCTTCGTAAGAAGCCACCATTTTTCCCACGACCCTTGTGCATTGAAGTACTGATACTTGACCTGGTTTTAGGAGGTTTCTGACTAGATCGGATAACTCCCTGGCTTTCTCCTCCGGGAGAAATACCTTTTTCTGGACTGTGTCCAGAATCATCCCTAGGAACAGTAGACGTGTCGTCGGAATCAGCTGTGATTTTGGAATATTGAGAATCCAACCGTGCTGTCGTAACACTTCTTGAGATAGTGCTACCCCGACTGCCAACTGTTCCCTGGATCTCGCCCTTATCAGGAGATCGTCCAAGTACGGGATAATTAAAACTCCCTTCCTTCGAAGGAGTATCATCATTTCGGCCATTACCTTGGTAAAGACCATCGGTGCCGTGGACAATCCAAACGGCAGCGTTTGGAACTGATAGTGGCAGTTCTGTACCACAAACCTGAGGTACCCTTGGTGAGAAGGGTAAATTGGGACATGCAGGTAAGCATCCTTGATGTCCAGTGACACCATATAATCCTCTTCCTCCAGGCTCGAGATAACCGCTCTGAGTGACTCCATCTTGAATTTGAACTTCTTTATGTAAGTGTTCAATGACTTTAGATTTAAAATGTGTCTCACCGAGCCGTCCGGCTTCAGTACCACAAACCTTGTGGAATAATACCCCTTTCCTTGTTGCAGGAGGGGTACCTTGGTTATCACCTGCTGGGAATACAGCTTGTGAATAGCTTCTAATACCGCCTCCCTGTCGGAGGGAGTTGTCGGTAAGGCAGACTTTAGGAAACGGCGAGGGGGAGATGTCTCGAATTCCAATTTGTACCCCTGAGATACTACCTGAAGGATCCAGGGATCTACTTGTGAGCGAGCCCACTGTGCGCTGAAATTCTTGAGACGGGCCCCCACCGTACCTGAGTCCACCTGTAGAGCCCCAGCGTCATGCTGAGGACTTGGCGGAAGCGGGGGAGGACTTCTGTTCCTGGGAACTGGCTGTTTGCTGCAGCCTTTTTCCTCTCCCTTTGCCACGGGGCAGAAAAGAGGAGCCTTTTGCCCGCTTGCCCTTATGGGGCTGAAAGGACTGCGCATGATAATACGATGTCTTCCTTTCCTGAGAGGCGACCTGGGGTAAAAACGTGGATTTCCCAGCAGTTGACGTGGAAACAGGTCCGACAGACCTACCCCAAATAACTCCTCCCCTTTATAAGGCAATACTTCCATATGCCTTTTAGAATCGGCACCACCTGACCACTGCCGAGTCCATAACCCTCTCCTGGCGGAAATGGACATAGCACTTATTCTTGATGCCAGCCGGCAAATATCCCTCTGTGATTCACGCATGTATAAAAATGCATCTTTTAAATGCTCTACAGTCAGTAATATACTGTCCCTACCCAGGGTATCAATATTTTCTGTCAGGGAGTCTGACCAAGCCACCCCAGCACTGCACATCCAGGCTGAGGTGATCGCTGGTCGCAGTATAACACCAGTGTGTGTGTATATACACTTTAGTATAGTCTCCTGCTTTCTGTCAGCAGGTTCCTTAAGGGTGGCCGTATCCGGAGACGGAAGTGCCACCTGTTTGGACAAGCGTGTGAGTGCTTTATCCACCCTAGGGGGTGTTTCCCAACGTGCCCTATCCTCTGGCGGGAAAGGGTACACTGCCAATAACCTCTTAGGAATTATCAGTTTTTTATCGGGGGAAACCCACGCTTCATCACACACTTCATTTAATTCCTCAGATGCAGGAAAAACTACAGGTAGTTTTTTCTCACCAAACATAATACCCTTTTTAGTGGTACCTGTGGTATTATCAGAAATGTGTAAAACATTTTTCATTGCCTCAATCATGTAACGTGTGGCCCTACTGGAAGTTACATTTGTCTCCTCGTCGTCGACACTGGAGTCAGTATCCGTGTCGACGTCTGTATCTGCCATCTGAGGTAGCGGGCGTTTTAGAGCCCCTGATGGCCTTTGAGACGCCTGGACAGGCACAAGCTGAGAAGCCGGCTGTCCCATGTCATCAAACTTCTTATGTAAAGAGTTGACACTTTCACGTAATTCCTTCCATAAGCCCATCCACTCAGGTGTCGACTCCCTAGGGGGTGACATCTCCACTACAGGCAATTGCTCCGCCTCCACATCATTTTCCTCTTCATACATGTCGACACAGCCGTACCGACACACAGCACACACACCGGGAATGCTCTGAAAGAGGACAGGACCCCACTAGCCCTTTTGGGAGACAGAGGGAGAGTATGCCAGCACACACCAGAGCGCTATATATATACACAGGGATATCACTATACAGAGTGTTTTCCCTTATAGCTGCTGTTATATGTAATACTGCGCCTAAATAGTGCCCCCCCTCTCTTTTTTACCCTTTTCTGTAGTGCAGGACTACAGGGGAGAGTCAGGGAGACGTCCTTCCAGCGGAGCTGTGAGGGAAAATGGCGCCAGTGTGCTGAGAGATAGCTCCGCCCCCTTTTCGGCTAACTTTTCTCCCGCTTTTTTGTAAAATCTGGCAGGGGTTAATGTACATCCATATAGCCCTGGGGGTTATATGTGATGTATTTTTGCCAGCCAAGGTGTTAATATTGCTGCTCAGGGCGCCCCCCTCCCAGCGCCCTGCACCCATCCGTGACCGCAGTGTGGTGTGCATGAGGAGCAATGGCGCACAGCTGCAGTGCTGTGCGCTACCTTGATGAAGACTGATGTCTTCTGCCGCCGATTTTCTGGACCTCTTCTTGCTTCTGGCTCTGTAAGGGGGGCGGCAGCGCGGCTCTGGGACCGGACTCCGAGGCTGGGCCTGTGTTCGATCCCTCTGGAGCTAATGGTGTCCAGTAGCCTAAGAAGCCTAAGCTGGCTGCAAGCAGGCAGGTTTGCTTCTTCTCCCCTTAGTCCCTCGATGCAGTGAGCCTGTTGCCAGCAGGTCTCACTGAAAATAAAAAACCTAAAACTAACTTTCTTCTAAGAAGCTCAGGAGAGCCCCCTAGATTGCACCCATCTCGGTCGGGCACAAAAATCTAACTGAGGCTTGGAGGAGGGTCATAGGGGGAGGAGCCAGTGCACACCAGGTAGTCCTAAAGCTTTCTATTTGTGCCCAGTCTCCTGCGGAGCCGCTATTCCCCATGGTCCTTACGGAGTCCCCAGCATCCACTAGGACGTCAGAGAAAAGACTAAAGCATTTGGGATGTATTATTTAGGAACTAAATAGAGGTACATTAATGAAAAGCGTGAGTAACAGTCACCAGTCTGCTTGTGAAGGTCTCTAGAGTGGAGGGCTCTTGGACTGTGCAAGGCAGTGAGTTCCATGGTCAGGGCTGCAAAGCTAAAAGTTCAACCCATAAATGAATTACAGGAGATTCTTGGTACTGCTGGTAACAGTCCTTCATCTGTAGAAGCAAGCAAGCGGGGCAGTAAGGAGGCAGAAGCTGTTTCTAGTACCTTGGACCATGTAATGCTGGGCTGGCATCATCCACCCCTGGCGCTCTCGCTAGACAACCATTTAGGATTGGTATTAGGTTCTCAGTACATGGAGCAAAGAGCAGGTCATCTGCATAGCAGTGGTAGACCAGGCCATGATGTCTGATTATATAACCTATGGTAGCATGTATATTTTATAAAGCATAGGAGATAGAATTGACCCTTGAGGAACATTGCACGAGTGATAATTATACTCCAGAAGATATAAATGGTCCCGTACTTGGGTAATGTCTAATATGTTCAACAAGAGCGGATTTATTTATCTCTCAGCATGAAAATGGCTTCTCACCTGTGAAATCGCTGATGTGTAACAAGATCTGATTTCCGTGGAAAACATTTCCCACACTCAGCACAGGTATATGGCTTCTCACCTGTGTGACTTCTCTGATGTGTAACAAGAGCTGATTTCCGTGCAAAACATTTTCTACACTCAGCACAGGTATATGGTTTCTCACCTGTGTGACTTCTCTGATGTGTAACAAGATCTGATTTCCGTGCAAAACATTTCCCACACTCAGAACAGGAATATGGCTTCTCACCTGTGTGACTTCTCTGATGTGTAACAAAATTTGATTTATATGCAAAACCTTTCCCACACTCAAAACAGGAATATGGCTTCTCACCTGTGTGACTTTTCTGATGTGTAACAAGAATTGATTTCAATGCAAAACATTTCCCACACTCAGTACAGGAATATGGCTTCTCACCTGTGTGACTTCTCTGATGTGTAACAAGAATTGATTTCAATGCAAAACATTTCCCACACTCAGAACAGGAATATGGCTTCTCACCTGTGTGACTTCTCTGATGTTTAACAAGATATGATATATATGTAAAGCATTTCCCACACTCAGAACAGGAAAATAGCTTCTCACCTGTGTGACTCCTCTGATGTGTAACAAGATTTGATTTATATGCAAAACATTTCCCACACTCAAAACAGGAATATGGCTTCTCACCTGTGTGACATTTCTGATGTGTAACAAGATATGATTTCGATGCAAAACATTTCCCACACTGAGAACAGGAATATGGCTTCTCACCTGTGTGACTCCTCTGATGTGTAACAAGATTTGATTTCCATGCAAAATATTTCCCACACTCAGAACAGAAGTACGGCTTCTCACCTGTGTGACTTCTCTGATGTGTAACAAGATCTGATTTCCGTGGAAAACATTTCCTACACTCAGCACAGGTATATGGCTTCTCACCTGTGTGACTTCTCTGATGTGTAACAAAAGCTGATGTCTGTGCAAAACATTTCCCACACTCAGAACAGGAATATGGCTTCTCACCTGTGTGACTTCTCTGATGTGTAATAAGTTCTGATTTCCGTGGAAAACATTTCCTACACTCAGAACAGGAATATGGCTTTTCACCTGTGTGACTTCTCTGATGTGTAACAAGAGCTGATTTGTGTGTAAAACATTTCCCACACTCAGAACATATCAGTGGCCTCTCACTTGCCTTAGCTGGCTGATGGGTAATACGCTTTGTGTTCTGTGTAAAACATTTGGCATCTATAGAACAGGGAAACACTGTATCTACTGTCAGAGCTGTAACAGATGCACCAATATCAGAGTGATCAGGAGAACATTTCCCAGGATCAGAGGGATCAGCTGATAGAGCTGGATGTATAATTGGGGTAATGGGGTTATCTCCTGGAGAATCCTGTCTACTGTCATCTTTTATATCACAATCCGGGGATAACATTTGATGTCCTTCTGTGATATTCCTGCTTGTGTGTCCATCTGCTGGAAATAAAATACATTAAAATATAAAATGAGTAGACAAGACCCAGGGTGTTACAGGTTACAATATATAATTCTATTTTTTTATCTGTAATCATTAAAAAACAAAAAAGCTAGGATGCTTAGACTGGAGCTTGATCATGTGGGATGACTAGAGGTGACATGGATGCTCATGTCTGCTTACTAGATGTGACATTGACGTTCATGTGGGATTACTAGAGGTGACATGGACGCTCATGTGGGATTAGTAGAGGTGACATGGACGCTCATGTGGGATTACTAGAGGTGACATGGACGCCCATGTGGGATTACTAGAGGTGACATGGACGCCCATGTGGGATTACTAGAGGTGACATGGACGCTCATGTGGGATTACTGGAGGTGACACGGACGCTCATGTGGGATTACTAGAGGTGACACGGATGCTCATGTGGGATTACTAGAGGTGACACGGACGTTCATGTGGGATTACTAGAGGTGACATGGACGCTCATGTGGGATTACTAGAGGTGACATGGACGCTCATGTGGGATTACTAGAGGTGACATGGACGCTCATGTGGGATTACTAGAGGTGACATGGACGCTCATGTGGGATTACTAGAGGTGACATGGATGCTCATGTGGGATTACTAGAGGTGACATGGACGCTCATGTGGGATTACTAGAGGTGACATGGACGCTCATGTGGGATTACTAGAGGTGACACGGACGCTCATGTGGGATTACTGGAGGTGACACGGACGCTCATGTGGGATTACTGGAGGTGACACGGACGCTCATGTGGGATTACTAGAGGTGACATGGACGCTCATGTGGGATTAGTAGAGGTGACATAGACGCTCATGTGGGATTACTAGAGGTGACATGGACGCTCATGTGGGATTACTAGAGGTGACACGGATGCTCATGTGGGATTACTAGAGGTGACATGGACGCTCATGTGGGATTACTAGAGGTGACACGGATGCTCATGTGGGATTACTAGAGGTGACATGGACGTTCATGTGGGATTACTAGAGGTGACATGGACGCTCATGTGGGATTACTAGAGGTGACACGGACGCTCATGTGGGATTACTAGAGGTGACATGGACGCTCATGTGGGATTACTAGAGGTGACATGGACGTTCATGTGGGATTACTAGAGGTGACATGGACACTCATGTGGGATTACTAGAGGTGACATGGACGCTCACGTGGGATTACTGGAGGTGACATGGGTTTTGCAATAATAAAACAGCAAAGAAAAGAAAGTGCTGTCCTGTTTGTGCACTAATAAATAATATATAACCTTTATTGAGTACAGTAAAGTATGTAAGCTAAATCAGTGATATATAAAACACAAAAGTAGGGGGGGCGTGGCCTAGCTGGCATCAGGAAAGGTCGGGTTCCTGTGTAGCCCCAGCTGGCAAAATCTAATAAACTAATTCCTACCCTGAACCTGAGGGCCCATCTGCAGGAATATCAACCCCTCAACCTGCCACACCACCCTGCACCCGGAGGTCGAAGCTGCGGAATCGGGGGGGGCCCTGTGGAGCCCCCTGCGGATTGCGGCCTACCTCCGTCTCAGAAGCCGGGGCCTCGATTTTAGAGCAGACCCGGCGAATCATCGGACCCGGTACAGCGGCTCTACAGACTTCCTCCCCCACCTGAGTGGCACCCCCTGGCAACTAGCAGCCTGCCTACCGAGTGCTGGCCCTCGCGGGAGACCGAGAAACGGGCGGCCTGCGGGAGGTGGAGGCCAGGCAGCGTGTGGCTGGCGGCCGGCGGCCATCTTGCGGTTGGCGCCGCCCGGACCCCGAACCAGGCCTCACTGACTCCTGGATCCACCAGGCGCCTATCTTCTAGCCCCCACCTTACAGATCCCCCCACATGCAAGATCTCCTACCTCGCTGATGAGGACTGACGGCCGGGGGACCTCCGGAGGGATCAGGCCTCACTAACAAGCGGCGGCCATCTTGCGACTGGCACAGTACCCAGACAAGCGGCGGCCATCTTGCGATTGGCATAGTCCTCGCTTCATGGCTGGTGAAAGCTATGACTCCAGCTCCCTCTTGTGGCGACTTTTAGATTAGGCATCCTGCAGCCATTATACAGCTAATCCAACTGTTTTACCTATTCTCATATCTCCTGTTCGGTGGCTGGAGAGGAACCATTATATTGCGCCTTACAACAACAGGTGTGATACTTTATCGGCCCGACCGCAACCTGCCGCACCCGTAAATTACAGACTCATTACAGTGGATACCTGGCTCCCGCTACCTCACCCTGAGCCTTTTGACATATACATCACGCCGCTGCGGGACTCTGCGGTGCCACACTCTGACGCCTCTACAACGTTGCTGCCGGCAACCCTGATCCGCAACATCCTGACATGCCTGCTATCTTCATAGCAATGTAACTTTCCAGTACCCTCCCAACGCTGATGTGACCCTCACTACATCACTCACTGCAGATATTGCCTCTACTCTACATACTTAATTCTAGCGACCTCATATGGAGAAGTTCCTGGTATCCACCCCAATGTCCTCGACTGGTCCTATTTTAGGCGCACGCGAAGACACGTCCCGCAGAAATTCATCTGACTCCGATTGCTCCACCACCCGATCTCGGTCCCAAAGAAAACGTACTGGCGCCTCAATTACCAAACAGCCTAAAATGAAACCCACTGACATCGCTGCGGTTCTTGGACCTCTACTAGACGAAAAACTGGCGGGCATCAAAGAAGCCATTGATTCCACCTTAGCCCAGCTGACTCACCACAGTAACCGTTTAGATGAAGTCGAGCAGAGGGTCTCAACATTGGAAGACGATCTACAAACCGCACAGTCTACCATAAAGACCCAAACCACAGAAATCAAAGGTCTCACTGAAAAACTCGATGACTTGGAGAATCGGAGCCGTCGAAACAACCTGCGGGTGGTGGGCATCCCAGAATCGGTGAGAGGCCACGCACTGCTAGACCTTCTATCCAACTGGCTACCCGACAAATTAGGTATGGATCTTCAGGGCTCACCATTGGCCATTGAAAGGGCACACAGGATTGGCCCTGAACGCAGAGAATCTGCGGGACGCCCTAGACCTGTTATCCTACGGATCTTAAATTACGCGGATAAAGCTAAGCTCTTGGACCACTACCGACAGTCAGCGAACCTCCTCTATAAGGGAGAAAGGTTGCTCATCTTCCAGGACTTCTCCACTCATGTCGCCAACAAGCGCAGAGAGTTCGCTCCGATATGCAAGCGACTGTTTGAAGAAAACGTCAAGTTCTCATTGTTATACCCTGCCCGTCTTCGGGTCTTTGTCAATGGAAAACCGTGCTTTTTTGACGATCCGATGGCGGCAAAGACCCATTTTGCACACCCTGACACTTGACTGTCCACTCTTACTTAAAGCTTGCTTATTTTCACAACTGCTTTCATCTGTAGGTCACACAGTGTTTGGGATATGATCAAGGCATGCTATTCACGCATGCTGGAGGTTTTGCCTCCCATTGTTTCCTATCTGTTAGTTTGATATTTTTGTATGTTTGTATGTCTGTTTGTCTTGCCTGCTGGGATAATGTGTCTCGATCCTCCATAGGTTGGCCCCTCCTTGCTCATTGGGACGGGGGGGGGGCACCGTTTTACCTGTACAATTTTGATATCCTGTTCTCCACCTATGGGGATAGGATAGCATGGCTGATCACGCTGTTTCCCAGACCTCAACCCCGGTGACAACCCCACTTCTAGACTTTAATATAGTTTCTTGGAATGTGGAGGGTCTAAATAGCCCCATTAAGCGCAAGAAGGTAGTTACTCATCTCTCTCGCTTGTCCCCTCAAGTAGTGTTCCTAAAAGAAACACACTGGGAGCATAACTCCCCTATGTCATTAAGAGCCCCTTGGATTGGGGAATGCGTGTCTGCTCCTTACACCAATAAAACCAGAGGTGTGGCCATCCTCTTTCATAAGAATCTTCAATTCTCCATTCGTAAAAAGTATATCGACCCTGAGGGCAGATTTATATTTTTAGATGTCTCAATCGACAATGTAATATATACCTTTTTAAATGTATATGCACCTACTGGATCTAACAATCTCTTTTTTGCAGATATTCTTCAAAGAGTTTTATCCTGGGGTGGCCAAAACTTAATCCTAGGGGGAGACTTCAACACGGTCGTTGATCCATCCATGGATAGGTCGGGGGTAAGTACCAAAAGACCCGGGCCCTCCTCTAATCTGCTTTCCTCGTTTTGCTCTCAACTCACCCTATTAGACCCCTGGCGTCTGCATAACCCCCTTCAACGAGATTATTCTTTCTATTCCCACCCACACTCTACTCACTCTCGCATTGACTATCTATTTTTATCCAAACACCTCTTTTCTAAAGTTACCCACACCTCAATTAAAGATATCATTATTTCGGACCACGCCCCCATTGCCCTGTCCCTACATCTATCTCTACCTCAGAACATATCTAAATGTTGGAGATTCCCGGCATATCTCACACACTCAGAGGACTTCTTATTACATCTTAAACACACCTGGCAGAATTATACTACTGACAACCTAGATCAAGAATCTAACACTCCACTCTTTTGGGGGGCCTCTAAAGCAGTCCTCCGTGGCCATATCATCTCCTACGTCAATTCTAAGCGCAAGAAATTTAACATAAAATTACAGGAACTTAGTGCGGCTCTCACACTTGCATATCGCACATACAAACAAAGCGATAGCCCTACCCACAAGGAGGCGTACCTCATGGCAAAACAAATCTATGATACCTTTCTCACCGAACAGGCCCAAATCAGCTACGACTACGGCAGGAACAGGTTTCATAGGTGGGGGAATAAATCCGGTAAGCTCCTGGCCAACTTGGTTCGGGGGCCCCGAAATAAAACATGGGTTGACTCGTTGCACAGCTCTGGAAGTGTTCTTTCTGATCCCACTGACATCTGCTCGGCTTTTATGTGTTTCTATAAGTCCCTATATACTGCCGACGTTGATAATGCAACTGATGGTCAACTGTTCCTAGATGAGGCGCAGTTACCGAAGCTGGACTTAGAAGAGAGGGAAGCGTTGGATACACCCATAACTGAGGAGGAGGTGCGGGCCACCATTAAGTCCCTCCCCAATGGAAAGAGCCCTGGCCCTGACGGTTTCAGCGCTGAATTTTACAAGGTGCTAGCTGCCGACATACTCCCCATATTAACACGATTATATAACCATATACTAACAACAGGGGAAACTCCCCTTCGTTTTAATGAAGCCAAACTCATAGTGCTAGCAAAACCTGGTAAAGATCCTACTCAGGTTGGATCATACCGCCCCATCTCACTCCTTAATCAAGATTTTAAAATCTTAACTAAAACCATGGCTAACAGGTTGCAAGCATACTTACCCCATCTCATCTCACCTGCACAGATGGGATTTGTCAAAGGTAGACAATCCACACGAGTGCGGGCGGCCCTAACAGCGATATCTTACACCCGCCTTAACCAGGCCAAAAATAACATCATTATAAATTTAGACGCAGAAAAGGCATTTGATAAAATTGCCTGGCCTCACCTATCTCGAGTGCTCGCCCACCAGGGGTTTGGCACAATGTTTTGCAACCTGATACAGACATTATATACCAACCCAGTGGCGCAAGTCTTAGTAAATAATGTGACATCTTCATTCTTCACGTTGGGAAGAGGCACTAGGCAAGGATGCCCCCTATCTCCCCTCCTTTTTGATTTGGCACTGGAACCCCTTATACGCCATATTCTGTCACACAAGAACTACAAGGGCATTGCTGTGGGAACACAGGAATTAAGGGCGGTGGCATTCGCAGACGACCTCCTCCTTTTTATGTCAGATCCTCACCGTACAATCCCGCAGCTAATTGCCATGACTGATCGCTTCTCCTCTTTCGCAGGGTTTACAATCAATTATAGTAAGTCAGAGGCGTTGGCCATATATGGACAGGCGAAACTGGGTTGGGGGACCACCTTTCCCTTTAAATGGGCGAATACACATATTACCTTTCTAGGCGTTGCACTCCCTGCTCAACCAGGCCACCTATATAGGCTTAATATCACTCCTGTCCTACATAAGATTAGAACCGAACTTGGCCTATGGCAATCCCTCCCCCTTAATATGCTAGGGAGATGTAACTTATTTAAGATGGCCAGCTTCCCAAAGCTCCTCTATGTTTTACAGATGACCCCCCTATTATTATCTAAACCAGACCTATCCTCGCTGAACACTTCTATCTCCAAATACATCTGGGCTGGTAAACGCCCAAGAATTAGCATGAAAAAATTAACCCAGACGGTACCTAGAGGTGGAATCAATCTACCTGATATTAAACAATACAATCTTGCGTGCCTCCTACGCATTGCTATGGATTGGCTTGGAAACAATAATTATTACACAGATTCTAGACTAGATTCTCAACTATGTGCTCCCTTATCCCTCAGTTATCTTTTACATGCCAAGCCCTCCAAATTAGCCTTACATATTACTACTAATTTACTACTACTCCCCATAATGCAGGCGTGGAAAATGGCAAGGAAATCTCTCAAACTTCAATATTTATACTCACTTTCACTGCCCCTTATCGGCAACTTAGAGTTTCAGGAGGGGGGAGCTTTACAATCTTTCACCACCTGGCACTCTCTTGGCGTCCGCAACCTGCGCAACCTGCTTAACTCCTCCCGTGCCCCGCTGTCTTTCGTGGAGGCGCGAGAGAAATATGGTCTACTTCCTCACCACGAGTTTGCCTACTTCCAAGCAATACACTATCTTAAAACTGTATTATCCAAATTGACAGGGATCGACTTTCTTAACTCTCTAGACACACTAATCCAGTCGACCTGCTACTCCATATCAACCATTTATTCACGTATCCGTCTTGAACTTATCCCAGACACAGACCTTCCGGAGCTGTCCCAATGGTCCTCCCACATCCCAACGGCCACCCCTGAATCCCTCTTAAATCACTTTCAGTTGACCTTGAAGCTTATTCCTGCAAGCTCTTACCAAGAAATGGCCTATAAAATGCTCCATAGGGCATACATTTCACCTAAACGCCGATCACTGATGGGCATCTCAGATGATAGTAAATGCACCAAATGCCTAATGGAGGGGGCCGACCTCTTCCATTGCTTCTGGGAATGCGCTCTGGTGTCACAGTTTTGGCATGAGGTACATCACTACGGAACTACGTCCTTAGGCATATCCTTTAGTTGCACTACCTCCTGGGCGCTGTTCGGATGTCTGACTGATCAACCTGACATCCCCAGGGCTAACAAAAAACTGCTTATGATACTATCAGCAGCTGGCAGGAAGGCAATCCTACAACAGTGGATTCACAACATACCTCCTAATATTTCGATGGTGACCTCTAGACTATTTTTTCTATTCACCATGGACTGGCTGGAGACCACCGTCCATAAGGAGAGGCTCACCCCTGCTTTGTTTCATTGTTGGAACACTTACATTTTGACACTCCCCCTACATACTAAACAAGCCATAGACAAATGCTTTCAATCCACCTCATGGTACCTCCTCCACGCTATAGACCACCCTAACCCCTTAAACATCTGACTTATCCTTTCTCTTCTTCTCTGGACCCTTCTCTACCCCCTTCTATATTCAACCGTATGCCGGGCTGCTTGGAAATATAGACCCCCGATCTGGGAAGATTGTGCTGTGGATGGATCGACGACCCGTGTCCCATAGTAGGCATTACATGTTGGTTTATTTTCTTATGTTTTAGGTACTTTATACAAGTTTAGGGATTTCCCTTTTTTTTTTCAAGATACCCTGGCTTTACTAGTGGAGAATCGATTTCTGATAGATTTTGTTCCATTTATAATTTGCTCCGCTTTGATAATTAAAACACGCTATAAATTCCCTGATATCACTAGTTCTACACATGTTCCCTTTCTTGGAAGGGTATAAAAGTTATTATAAGAGGAAAAGTTTGAAAATATGCTTGGATCTCTACCTGGGATTATATGAGACTGAATAGTGTATGATTCCTTGTCTCCTGATAGGAGGATTTTGCACGATGTATTTTATGTTATACATTGTTAACCATATACTATATTTCATGTCTCGAAATGCTGCTTATTTACTCTGTACGATGTGAGATTGCAATAAAAATAGTTTGGAAAAAAAAAACACAAAAGTAAATGTATAAAGGTGAATAAAGTAATAAAAAAAACAAGTGTATTTGTTGTTACACATCGGCATGTATATAATATTGGGTGATAACTGATTCAGTGCTGGTAATCCTGTTCAGTAAGAATATATTAATATATTACACCCATACGAGGATGGGCTAAATTACACATTTAATAATATTGTGGCAGAGTTTCCTCCAGCGGTAATCTCAATGTAACATCATACTGTATGTATAAACACTTTATTAAGTTCATCGCAAAAAAATCCCTATCCATTTAGCCGCAAAAAGTTAGTGGTGAAAATTCTCCATAGGTTTTACTGCAAGTTTTTATATTTTGCTGACCTATAGTTTCCTACTGTATTGTCTTACTGACCTATAGTTGACTTCTATATTGTCTTACTGACCTATAGTTTACTTCTGTATTGTCTTACTGACCTATACTTTCGTCTGTATTGTCTTACTGACCAAGTTGCCTTCTATATTGTCTTACTGACCTATAGTCTCCTTCTATATTGTCTTACTGACCTATAGTTTCCTACTGTCTTACTGACCTATAGTTTCCTACTGTCTTACTGACCTATAGTTTCCTGTCTTACTGACCTATAGTTTCCTACTGTATTGTCTTACTTACCTATAGTTTCCTTCTGTATTGTCTTACTGACCTATAGTTTCCTACTGTATTGACTTACTGACCTATAGTTTCCTACTGTATTGACTTACTGACCTCAAGTTTCTTCTGTATTGTCTTACTGACCTATAGTTTCTAACTGTATTGTCTTACTGACCTATAGTTTCTGACTGTATTGTCTTACTGACCTATAGTTTCCTTCTGTATTGTCTTACTGACCTATAGTTTCCTACTGTATTGACTTACTGACCTCAAGTTTCTTCTGTATTGTCTTACTGACCTATAGTTTCTAACTGTATTGTCTTACTGACCTATAGTTTCTGACTGTATTGTCTTACTGACCTATAGTTTCCTACTGTATTGTCTTACTGACCTATAGTTTCTTCTGTATTGTTTTACTGACCTATAGTTTCCTACTGTATTGTCTTACTGACCTATAGTTTCCTACTGTATTGTCTTACTGACCTATAGTTTCTAACTGTATTGTCTTACTGACCTATAGTTTCTGACTGTATTGTCTTACTGACCTATAGTTTCCTACTGTATTGTCTTACTGACCTATAGTTTCTTCTGTATTGTTTTACTGACCTATAGTTTCCTACTGTATTGTCTTACTGACCTATAGTTTTACTGTATTGTCTTACTAACCTATAGTTTCTTCTGTATTGTCTTACTGACCTATAGTTTCTTACTGTATTGTCTTACTGACCTATAGTTTCGAACTGTATTGTCTTACTGACCTATAGTTTCTGACTGTATTGTCTTACTGACCTATAGTTTCCTACTGTATTGTCTTACTGACCTATAGTTTCTTCTGTATTGTCTTACAGACCTATGGTTTTCTATATATCCCTCAGTTTAGAAAATTTGACCGAGAGAACAGGACATGATACTATAGCACATGGCGAGGAACCGAACCGTACAACATATCAAACAGCATCCAAGAAACTCTTAACAGAAAAACTAACGCTGTTTGCACGAACTGTTTGAACAAGAACCTTGAACACAGCAGGTTTGACAGCACCGAGGCGGGCGTCCAGTGTCCCCTAGAGGATTCAGAGAAATGGATTTATCGGTAAGTACCAAAATCCTCTTTTCTCTTTCATCCACTAGGTGACACTGGAGTCCTACACAGTAGGGGCGTCCCAAAGTTATCCCCTAGGGAGGGAGTGCTGTCGGTGGCCTGCAAAACTAAACGTCCGAACTTAACGAGTCTCCGGACGCAAAGGTATCAAACTTGTAAAATTTCGCTAACGTGTGGGTTGAGGACCACGTCGCCGCTCTGCAAAGTTGAGTAGTGGAAACACCTCTGGCAGCCGCCCATGAGGCACCCACTGATCTGGTGGTATGAGCACCCGTCTGAACCGGAACCTGTTTGCCACAGGAAATATAAGCTTGCCGAATGGCAAGTCGAATCCATCTAGACAAAGGCTGCTTAGATGCTGGCCAGCCCTTCTTTGGCCCATCATAAAGAACAAACTATGGTCCGACTTTCTGAAGGAAGACGTAACTTGTACGTATACCCGTAAAGTTCGGACAACATCCAAGGACACTTCCCCATCTGCGAGACCCTGAAAAGATGTGACCACAAGTGGCTGGTTTACGTGAAATCCCGAAACCAACCTTAGGACGGAAACCTGCTCTTGTACGGAGTTCTGCCCTGTCCTCATGAAACATTCAAAGGACTCTTACACGATAAGGATCCCAACTCAGACACCCGTCTGGCCGAAACCAAGGGAAGCAATAACGTTACCTTCCAAAATAGATATTTCAGGTCTGTTCTTGCTAACGGCTCAAAAGTTGGAGATCTCAAAAATTCCAACACCAAATTTAAGTCCCATGGTGCAGTGGTAGGACGAAAAGGGGGTTGTATCCTCAGAACTCCCTGTAAAAAGGTTTGAACCCCTGACAAGAATGCTAACTGCTTGTTGAAATAGGATGGAGAGAGCCGAAATTTGAACTTTCAGAGAGCCCAGCCTCAGTCCTACATCTAGACCGGCCTGAAGGAAAAGTAGAAGTCTGGATAAGTGGAAGTTCGTCGAATTCCACCGACGTTCTTGACACCAGTCCATGTACCTCTTCCAAATCCTGTAGTAGTGCATGGCTGTGACCGGCGTCCTAGCGGCAAACATCGTAGGAATGGCCGTTCTTGGTATCCCTCTGTTTCTTAAGATCCGGGTTTCAATAGCCACGCCGTTAAACGCAGCCTGTGCAGGTCTGGGTGTTGGAACAGTCCCTGAGATAGCAGGTCCTCCCTCTGAGGTACTGCATACAAAGAAAAAGGTTGCAGGTGCACAATTCAAACATTACCAAATTATTAATAATAATAATTGCAATAAAATTTTGCATTTTAAGCGAGGTTCTTCGCTTAGTTATGGCCATAAGTAACGGCTTGCCCACCGTGTCCAGGTGACCTCATTAGTCGGGCAAGTCCCTAACATTTTGGGGGGTACAAATCTAGGGTGCGGGACCCCCCAAAAATGAAGCAGCTGAGTGACCCCAGGGCAACACAAAAGTGAAAAAATATATAGTGAAAAAGTGAAAATAGGTTAGTGAGAGAGGCTGCTGAAAACAGCAGGGGTAAATTAGTGAGAGGTAATGAAGGGGGAGATAAAGTAGTGAGAGGTAAAGTAGTGAAAAGTACTCATCAGGAAGGCAGATAGGGCAATCTGCTACCGGGACCGTGATCGCCGTACAGTCTGTTGTCTCCCGGGTGCTCGGGTACGGCACATCGCGGACCGGGTAGATAGATTGTTGGGAGGGGCTGGCAAAGACCCGGCGGTCTTGGTGCACGTTGGCACCAATGACAAAGTTAGCGGAAGGTGGGATGTCCTTAAGAAAGACTATAGGGACTTAGGAAAGAAACTGAAGGCAAGGACATCTAAGGTAATATTCTCGGAATTATTACCCGTGCCACGCGCTAGTCCAGGGAGGCAGAGGGAGATTAGGGAGGTAAATGTGTGGCTTAGGGATTGGTGCAGGAAAGAGGGGTTTGTGTTCCTGGAACACTGGGCGGACTTCTCAGTCAGACGCCATCTCTTTTGTCGTGACGGATTGCACCTGACTGAGGAGGGGGCAGCGGTGCTGGGGGGAAGGATGGTTAGAAGGTTGGAGGAGATTTTAAACTAGGAGCCTGGGGGGAGGGTTTAGCTAAAAACTACGGGTCATGCAGTGAGAATAGTGGGGATGGCGGTAGTAAACAAAATGGGGGAGAAGTTGGGGGGAGGGTAAGAGCAGGCAGTAAGGTTATTAACATGGGTACTAAAAGGGATTTTACCAAAGCACTAACCAATGACGATTACAGGTCATCCTTGCCACATAAGGTGAAAGATGTCCCTAATGCAAGGGAAAATACTTATCTTAGTTGTATGTATGTAAACGCCAGAAGCATTACTGGTAAAAAGGGTGAACTAGAAATACTTGCAGCAAGCAAACAGTATGATATTATAGGCATTACTGAAACTTGGTGGGATGAATCTCATGATTGGACAGTCAATCTAGAGGGCTATACACTGTTTAGGAGAGACAGACTAAATAAAAAGGGTGGAGGGGTGTGTCTGTACGTAAAGCCGTTTTTAAAACCTAATATATGGGAAGATACTCAGGAGGGTACTGTAGACACTGTTGAGATACTATGGGTAGAAATTGCATGCGGGGAAAAAGGAACAAAAAAGTTAGTATTGGGTGTATGCTATAGGCCGCCTGGTATCAACGCATCTGATGATGAATTGTTACTAAAGCAAATTGAAAAAGCAGCAGGAGTAGGAGACATAGTAGTGATGGGAGATTTTAACTATCCAGAGATAAACTGGAAAAACGATTCATGTGATACTGCTAGGGGCAGTATGTTTTTAAACACACTAAATGATAACTACCTAGTCCAACTAATTGAGGAACCAACTAGGTACAATGCAATCTTAGACCTGGTATTAACAAACAATCAGGATTTGGTATCGGGTATTATAGTAGGGGAACCCATAGGAAACAGCGACCATAATATGGTCACATTCAATATCAATTTCTACAAACAGCCCTATACTGGCTCAACTAGGACTTTAAACTTTAGCAAAGCAAATTTTGAAATGATGAGGGTATTTTTCAGGGATATTGAATGGGAAGGTTTGTTTTTAGGAAAAAATACTACGGAGAAATGGGAGGTACTAAAATTCCTGCTAGCTAAAAATACACTCAAATATATTCCTATGAGTAGCAAAAAAGGGAATAAAAATCATAAACCGATGTGGCTTAACAAAAAGATTAAGGAACTTATGGGCAAGAAAAGGCGAGCATTTAAAAAATACAAATCTGACGGGGAAGCAGAGTCATTTCAGCACTATAAGGAATGTAACAAAAATTGCAAAAAGGAAATAAGAGCGGCTAAAGTAGAAACTGAAAAACTAGTAGCAAAGGAAAGCAAAGCAAATCCCAAAAAATTCTTTAAATACATCAATAGCAAGAGATTAAAAAAGGAGAGTATAGGCCCTTTGAAGGACACGTTGGGAGTCTTAAGCAAAAATGATAATGACATAGCGAACACACTAAATGAGTTTTTTTCAACAGTATTCACTAGAGAGGACCCAATTCAGGGACTGACACACAATCTCAATAAGGACAATATCACACTGATAGGTACTTATTTAAGCGAGGAAGTAGTCTGTCACCGATTAAAACATTTAAAGATTAATAAATCACCAGGGCCCGATGGTATTCATCCAAGGGTTCTAATGGAGCTTCACTCTGAACTGGCAAAACCGCTATCTCTGATCTTTGAGGATTCAGTTAGATCAGGTATGGTTCCCAAAGACTGGCGTATAGCGGAAGTAGTGCCTATATTCAAAAAGGGAAGTAAAGCTGAACCAGGTAATTATAGACCAGTTAGTCTTACATCTATAGTGGGGAAAGTATTGGAAGGTATTCTAAGAGATAGTATTCAGAAGTTCCTTGAAACCAATAAGGTCATTAAAAGGAATCAACATGGGTTTATGAAGGACAGATCCTGTCAAACCAACTTACTTGGCTTATATGAAACAGTAAGCGCAAACCTAGATCAGGGTAAAGACGTGGATGTAATCTTTTTAGACTTTGCCAAAGCGTTTGATACTGTACCACACATGAGACTTATATACAAGCTACAAGAATCAGGGATAGGAAGCACAATATGCACTTGGGTCAAAAACTGGTTAGATAATAGGAAGCAGCGCGTTGTGGTTAATGGATATTTTTCAACTTGGAAGTGCTAAGTGGTGTGCCGCAAGGCTCAGTATTAGGACCGCTATTGTTCAATATTTTCATTAACGACCTAACAGAAGGTCTAGAGAGCATGGTGTCAATTTTTGCAGATGATACCAAATTGTGTAAGGTTATAAATACAGAGGAGGATGCCGAGTCTCTTCAGAACGACTTAGTTAAATTAGAAGCATGGGCAGCCAAATGGAGAATGCGCTTCAACACAGACAAGTGTAAGGTAATGCACTGTGGTAACAAGAACAAAAAGTACACCTACCTACTAAATGGGGTAAAACTAGGGGATTCTGTACTGGAAAAGGACTTAGGTGTCCTCATAGATAGCAAGCTAAGCAGTAGTACCCAAAGTAGGACTGCAGCAAAGAAGGCTAATAAGATATTAGCATGCATAAAACGGGGTATTGATGCTAGGGACGAGAGTATTATACTCCCATTATATAAATCACTAGTGAGGCCACACCTTGAATACTGTGTACAGTTCTGGGCACCGTACTACAAAAAGGATATCCTGGAGCTTGAAAAGGTACAAAGGAGGGCGACCAAACTAATTAAGGGCATGGAGACGATGGAATACAAGGAAAGGCTTGAAAGACTAGGCATGTTTACATTGGAAAAGCGGAGACTAAGAGGGGATATGATCAACATCTACAAATATATAAGGGGACAATACTCAGAGCTTGCGCGGGACCTGTTTTTGGTTAGATCAACACAGAGGACTCGTGGACACTCGCTCAGGTTAGAGGAGAGGAGATTCCGCACAATACGGCGTAAAGGCTTTTTCACGGTAAGGACAATACGTGTTTGGAATTCCCTGCCCGAGGGAGTTGTAATGGCGGAATCTGTCAACACCTTTAAGAATGGGTTAGATAAATTCCTATTGGATAAGGATATCCAGGGGTATGGTGCATATTCATGCATTATAGTTACTATTTAGTCAAATCATCATGCAGAGGACACCACAAATAGGTTGAACTCGATGGACAATTGTCTTTTTTCAACCTCAGATACTATGTTACTATGTTACTATGTACTGAGTACTGAGGTAACCGCTAAGGATCTTCCACTAGTAACCCTCGCAGGTCTGAGTACCAACTCCTGCGGGGCCAATCTAGTGCAATTAGAAATGCCCACACTCGTTCTCGTTTCAACCGTTTCAGAACCCTGGGTATGAGTGGGAAAGATGGAAAAATGTAAACCCTCCTGTAACACCAAGGAAGTGTTAATGCGTCCACTCCTTCTGCTGCTGGATTTTTTATCCTGGACACATATCTGGGCAGCTGATGGTTTTGCCGAGACGCCATCGACTTGAGGTGGACCCCATCTCCTCACCACCATGTCAAAAATCCGTGGATGTAGGCACTACTCTCCCGGATGCATGTCCTGGCGGCTGATAATCTGCTTCCCAGTTTTCCACACCTGGAATGAACACTGCCGAGAGGATGTGGCTTCCTTTAATGCCATCTTGCTCTTTGTTCCTCCTTGATGGTTTATGTAAGCCGTCATCGTGACATTGTCCGACTGTATCTTTAAGTGTTGTCCCATGACTAGGTCTAGGGCTAAGAGAAGCGCACTGTAAACTGTTCTCAGTTGGAGAATGTTTATGGGTAGGCTGCTCTCCTGTAACGTCCATCCTTTATGTCCATGGATACCATGACCCCTCCATGTTCTAAATCCACAATAACTGACTGGATTTATTCCATCTTGAATCTGCAAACCGTTAGGAATTTGTTCCACTAGGACGGCACCCCAACCTCTGAGACTGGCATCCGTTGTAAGGATCCTCCAATCCCAAATGCTGAATCTCTTGCCTGCTGCGAGATTCTTGTGCAACGACCACCAAATCAAGAAGGCGTGGTGGAAGCTGGATTCTTCGATGTAGAAGCCAGTGCGAACCTGCTCCCTGAGCAATGAGTTTCATCTGGAATGGTCAGGAATTTAGTCCTCCATACCGGAGAGCTGCGAATGACGCCATCCTCTTCTCGAGAAGTAGCACAGAGGTGTAGAGAACCCGTCTGTGTCCTTAGTACCTGAGCCACTAACCTCTGTGGGTCCTAGATCTAGTTCTCTGGTAGGAATACTCTTAATTGTATCGTGTCCAAGATGAGATCGAGGAAATGAATCCGTGAAGTTGGCATGAGGTTGGATTTCTGGAAGTTCACAATCCACCCATGTTGAATGAGAAATTGATGAGATGTCTGAGCATCCTTTTTCAGCTGTTTCTGAGATGAGGCCTTGATCAGTAGATCGTCTAGATAAGGTATGATCGTGACCCCTGTCTCAATCCTGTCACCACTATTGCTATGATCTTTATAAAGATTCTTGGGGATGATGATAGACTGAATGGCAGGGCCCTGATTCGGTAGTGATCCCACACCGGTGCAAATCTTAAGTAAGCTTGGTGAGGGGTCCAAATCGGGATATGAAGGTATTTTGCACTACCAAAAGTTTTGAATAAAATCCCGTTCCTCATTAAGGATCCGGGACTGGCGACTTAACCCTTTGTATGCAGGAGTCTTTGAAGTTGCCTCCTGTAACGCTACTGCTCGCAATGGGCACCTAGGCCCTCGCGCTGCAAATAAATGGACTGTGTGGACGCTCTTGTAACTATCCTGTAACCCTGGGAAATATCTGGTTGACCCAGACTTCTGGTGATGTTTTGGCCCAGGCGTCCCGAAAACCTTCCAACTCTGCGCCCCCCAAGGGGGACCCCGGGTGAGCAGGAAAACCGTCATGCCACGGGTTTGTCAGCAGGTCTGTTCTGCTTTTCTGGTGTCGACTATGAACGACCTCTACCTCTGGTTCCACGAGTCTGTTGCTCCAAAACCTCTTCTGGCTCGGTACGACAGCGATCGAATGAATTTAAACACTGGTCCCGAGCAACCTCCTCTAACGTGTGACGTGGTGCTCGAGTAAGAAGTAGGTAGAAGTCACTGCAGTTGCCTGCGAAATCCACTTGTCTAACTCATCAAACATCCCAAATGGAATAGCCTCTACTCTCTATAAAAGGGGAGCAGCAGAGGAGCTGTGCTGCTAGCCTACCAGGGCTTAAGTTATAAGGCATCAGCGTATGAGAAGCCCTCGTGCTAGCGCCGACGGCGGAAGGAAGTGTGCGGGGGATATAGCCCGGGTCCCGGCGAGTCAGGGGAAGCTGAGGCTGCAGCCGCGAGAGATATGTCGTTTCAGCGGGCGGCGGGAGGGGACGCTCTTTTCAAGCGCCCTGCTGTGTGTTTAAGAGGCGGCGGTATACGCTGCCGCTGACAGCCACACTGTGTCTCCCTCAGCCCTCCGTCTGTAGAGGAAGGAGGGGCGGGCGGGGGAGCTGACATGAAGCGGGAGTATATAGCCGGCCAGGGAGTGTTTTAGACCGTTTGTTCTGTCGCAGCGGAAGGAGGGGGGCGGCGGGGAAGCTGCGCTGCTGAGACCCAGGGCTTAGAGTCAGAAGGTAGCAGCGTTGTGTGTGGTCCGCGGGAAGAAGTCTGTCAAACTGCCTCCAGGATCCATGAAGAAGCTATGGTTACCGTAAGTGTAACTGTAACTAGGGCCCCTTTACAACCAGTACACTGCTGACTCTGCGCTCTGGATTTTCTGAGGAGAGATGCAGATCCCCTTTAGTAGGGATCATTGTCTCTCTATTCTGAAGACTTTCGTCCCCCTTTACATTAGGGTAACTCAGTCTCAGTACTGAAATGGAGGAGGAGCTCCCTTCTTGTGCTTGTACCTCCTTGGCACAATTTTTCAAACTGAGGGATGTGAAGGAGGAGGAGCCGGCTGTGCAGACAATGCTAATTTTTAGATTGTGCCACACCTCCGGTTGCAAGCTTCACACCCCTACTGTATAAGACTCCAGTGTCCCCTAGTGGATAAAAGAGAAAGGAGGTTTACTTCTTTCTTTCCCGACCGCTCTTCTATGCAGAAGGGAAATATCTGCTGTTATTGAGAGATGCTCCCTGTAAGGAATATAGAAATTTGCCACTTGTAGCTGAACTTGCAAAAGACCCCACCCAATTTACATCAGTTAAACTAAAGTCTCCCATGATTATGACTTCTCCCTTTAAAACCATTTTAGTGATGTCCAACAATAGATTCCTGTCCAAATCCTGCCCCTGGCCAGGTGGTCTACAGATCACCCCAATGCGAATAATGTCCTTCTCCCCGGTTTCTGTGGTGACCCAAAGGGCCTCAGATTTGTCTAAAATATTTTGTATTAATTGAAGTAGCCTTTATGCTTTTTTTCCACATACATTGCTACCCTTTCTCCTATACTGACCATTATATCCTTCCTAAATAAATTGTATCCTGGAATAGCTATATCCCAGTCATGATCCTCATTGCCATGATATTGCCACAATACCCAGGTTATCCCTTGTCATTATCACAGTTAGCTCTGGCATTTTGTATTCTAAGCTCCTAGCATTTGCACATATAGCTTTAAGAATTATGTCTGTGCATCTGTTATTAGTAGCCATGTCCAGACAGTACAAAATAAATGACAAGTTTAAAGTTGAAATTACCTGTTTGGTGATGTTGCTCGGTATTTGGTATTTGTTTTTTTAACTAATCAGGTATTATTCTCTGTCCTTTACACCACGACTACACCTCGCTAAATGTAAAAGATATAAACCTGACCACAAATGGCCAAATAGGTCTACTATATACAAGGAATTATTTAATACCTGCATAATCTAACAAAATGAAGGTTATTTAATAAAAGGTTGCTAAACTGAGAAATTTAGATGCCATACAAATTAGGCGCTCCACAAAAAACACACTACTACTTATATATGATCCCTAAAAATAAACTTCTGCTTGTTACATTTAATAACATTATAGTGATGTGTGTAATAACGCTCTTCATGTGATATTTGTCATGGATAACCTTGTGTTATAAACACCCAACTGAGAATAGGGCTGATGGCAGAGGTGGGTGTAGAATAAAAGATTGCTGTAGTGACTGAGCAATGAGAATATGTGACTTCTGTAATAATAAGAATTTACTTACCGATAATTCTATTTCTCGTAGTCCGTAGTGGATGCTGGGAACTCCGTAAGGACCATGGGGAATAGCGGCTCCGCAGGAGACTGGGCACAACAGTAAAGCTTTAGGACTACCTGGTGTGCACTGGCTCCTCCCCCTATGACCCTCCTCCAAGCCTCAGTTAGGATACTGTGCCCGGACGAGCGTACACAATAAGGAAGGATTTTGAATCCCGGGTAAGACTCATACCAGCCACACCAATCACACCGTACAACCTGTGATCTGAACCCAGTTAACAGCATGATAACAGAGGAGCCTCTGAAAAGATGGCTCACAATAATATCCCGATTTTTGTAACAATAACTATGTGCAAGTATTGCAGACAATCCGCACTTGGGATGGGCGCCCAGCATCCACTACGGACTACGAGAAATAGAATTATCGGTAAGTAAATTCTTATTTTCTCTGACGTCCTAGTGGATGCTTGGAACTCCGTAAGGACCATGGGGATTATACCAAAGCTCCCAAACGGGCGGGAGAGTGCGGATGACTCTGCAGCACCGAATGAGAGAACTCCAGGTCCTCCTCAGCCAGGGTATCAAATTTGTAGAATTTAGCAAACGTGTTTGCCCCTGACCAAGTAGCTGCTCGGCAAAGTTGTAAAGCCGAGACCCCTCGGGCAGCCGCCCAAGATGAGCCCACCTTCCTTGTGGAATGGGCTTTTACAGATTTTGGCTGTGGCAGGCCTGCCACAGAATGTGCAGGCTGAATTGTACTACAAATCCAACGAGCAATAGTCTGCTTAGAAGCAGGAGCACCCAGCTTGTTGGGTGCATACAGGATAAACAGCAAGTCAGATTTTCTGACTCCAGCCGTCCTGGAAACATATATTTTCAGGGCCCTGACTACGTCCAGCAACTTGGAGTCCTCCAAGTCCCTAGTAGCCGCAGGTACCACAATAGGCTGGTTCAAGTGAAACGCTGACAGCACCTTAGGGAGAAATTGAGGACGAGTCCTCAATTCTGCTCTGTCCGTATGAAAAATTAGGTAAGGGCTTTTATAGGATAAAGCCGCCAATTCTGAGACACGCCTGGCTGAAGCCAGGGCCAACAGCATTACCACTTTCCATGTGAGATATTTTAAGTCCACAGTGGTGAGTGGTTCAAACCAATGTGATTTTAGGAACCCCAAAACTACATTGAGATCCCAAGGTGCCACTGGAGGCATAAAAGGAGGCTGTATATGCAGTACCCCCTTGACAAACATCTGAACTTCAGGAACTGAAGCCAGTTCTTTCTGGAAGAAAATCGACAGGGCCGAAATTTGAACCTTAATGGACCCTAATTTGAGGCCCATACACAGTCCTGTTTGCAGGAAATGCAGGAAACGACCCAGTTGAAATTCCTCTGTAGGGGCCTTCCTGGCCTCGCACCACGCAACATATTTACGCCAAATACGGTGATAATGCTGTACGGTTACATCCTTCCTGGCTTTGATCAGGGTAGGGATGACTTCATCCGGAATGCCTTTTTCCTTCAGGATCCGGCGTTCAACCGCCATGCCGTCAAACGCAGCCGCGGTAAGTCTTGGAACAGACAGGGTCCCTGCTGGAGCAGGTCCTTTCTTAGAGGTAGAGGCCACGGGTCCTCTGTGAGCATCTCTTGAAGTTCCGGGTACCAAGTCCTTCTTGGCCAATCCGGAGCCACGAGTATAGTCCTTACTCCTCTCCTTCTTATGATTCTCAGTACCTTGGGTATGAGAGGCAGAGGAGGGAACACATACACTGACTGGTACACCCTGGTGTTACCAGAGCGTCCACAGCTATTGCCTGAGGGTCCCTTGACCTGGCGCAATACCGGTATAGTTTTTTGTTGAGGCGGGACGCCATCATGTCCACCTTTGGTTTTTCCCAACGGTTCACAATCATGTGGAAGACTTCTGGGTGAAGTCCCAATCTCCCGGGTGGAGGTCGTGTCTGCTGAGGAAGTCTGCTTCCCAGTTGTCCACTCCCGGAATGAACACTGCTGACAGTGCTATCACATGATTTTCCGCCCAGCGAAGAATCCTTGCAACTTCTGCCATTGCCCTCCTGCTTCTTGTGCCGCCCTGTCTGTTTACGTGGGCGACTGCCGTGATGTTGTCTGACTGGATCAGCACCGGCTGACCTTGAAGCAGAGGTCTTGCTAGGCTTAGAGCATTGTAAATGGCCCTTAGCTCCAGGATATTTATGTGAAGTGATGTCTCCAGGCTTGACCACAAGCCCTGGAAATTTCTTCCCTGTGTGACTGCTCCCCAGCCTCTCAGGCTGGCATCCGTGGTCACCAGGACCCAGTCCTGAATGCCGAATCTGCGGCCCTCTAGAAGATGAGCACTCTGCAACCACCACAGGAGAGACACACTTGTCCTTGGTGACAAGATTATCCGCTGATGCATCTGAAGATGCGACCCGGACCATTTGTCTAGCAGATCCCACTGGAAGGTTCTTGCGTGGAATCTGCCGAATGGGATTGCTTCGTAAGAAGCCACCATCTTTCCCAGGACCCTTGTGCATTGATGCATTGAGACTTGGCCTGGTTTTAGGAGATTTCTGACTAGTTCGGATAACTCCCTGGCTTTCTCCTCCGGGAGAAACACCTTTTTCTGGGCTGTGTCCAGGATCATCCCTAGGAATAGAAGTCGTGTCGTCGGGATCAGCTGCGATTTTGGAATATTGAGAATCCAACCGTGCTGGCGCAGCACTATCTGAGATAGTGCTACTCCGACATCCAACTGTTCCCTGGATCTTGCCCTTATCAGGAGACCGTCCAAGTAAGGGATAACTAAAACTCCCTTCCTTCGAAGGAGTATCATCATTTCGGCCATTACCTTGGTAAAGACCCGGGGTGCCGTGGACAATCCAAACGGCAGCGTCTGAAACTGATAGTGACAGTTCTGTACCACAAACCTGAGGTACCCTTGGTGAGAAGGGTAAATTGGGACATGTAGGTAAGCATCTTTGATGTCCAGAGACACCATATAGTCCCCTTCTTCCAGGTTTGCAATCACTGCTCTGAGTGACCCCATCTTGAATTTAAACCTTTGTATGTAAGTGTTCAAGGATTTTAGGTTTAAAATTGGTCTCACCGAGCCGTCCGGCTTCGGTACCACAAATAGTGTGGAATAGTACCCCTTTCCCTGTTGTAGGAGGGGTACCTTGATTATCACCTGCTGGGAATATAGCTTGTGAATGGCTTCCAATACTGCCTCCCTGTCTGAGGGAGACGTCGGTAAAGCAGACTTTAGAAAACGGCGAGGGGGAGACGTCTCAAATTCCAATTTGTACCCCTGAGATACCACCTGAAGGATCCAGGGGTCCACTTGCGAGTGGGCCCACTGCGCACTGAACTTCTTGAGACGGGCCCCCACCGTGCCTGAGTCCGCTTGTAAAGCCCCAGCATCATGCTGAGGACTTTGCGGAGTCGGGAGAGGGCTTTTGTTCCTGGGAACTGGCTGTTTGTTGCAGCCTTTTTCCTCTCCCTCTGCCACGGGGCAGAAATGAGGCGCCTTTTGCCCGCTTGCCTTTATGGGGCCGAAAGGACTGCGCCTGATAATACGGCGTCTTCTTAGGTTGAGAAGCTACCTGGGGTAAAAATGTGGATTTCCCAGCAGTTGCCACCAGGTCTGTTAGACCTACCCCAAATAACTCCTCCCTTTTATAAGGCAATACTTCAATGTGCCTTTTAGAATCCGCATCACCTGACCACTGCCGCGTCCATAAACCTCTTCTTGCAGAAATGGACAGCGCGCTAACTCTTGATGCCAGTCTGCAAATATCCCTCTGTGCATCACGCATATATAGAAATGCATCCTTCAAATGCTCTATAGTCAGTAATATACTGTCCCTATCTAGAGTATCAATATTTTCAGTCAGGGAATCCGACCACGCCAGGCCCGCACTGCACATCCAGGCTGAGGCGATTGCTGGTCGCAGTATAACACCCGTGTGAGTGTATATACATTTTAGGATATTCTCCAGCTTTCTATCGGCAGGTTCCTTTAGGGCGGCCATATCAGGAGAGGGTAGTGCTACCTGTTTAGACAAGCGTGTGAGCGCTTTATCCACCCTAGGGGGTGTTTCCCAACGTGCCCTATCCTCTGGCGGGAAAGGGTACGATGCCAATAACCTTTTAGGAATTATCAGTTTTTTATCGGGGGAAACCCACGCTTCATCACACACCTCATTTAATTCCTCAGATACAGGAAAAACTACAGGCAGTTTTTTCTCACCAAACATAATACCCTTTTTAGTGGTACTTGTATTATCAGAGATATGCAATACATTTTTCATTGCTTCAATCATGTAACGTGTGGCCCTAGTGGAAGTCACGTTTGTCTCCTCATCATCGACACTGGAGTCAGTATCCGTGTCTGTGTCTGCCATTTGATGTAACGGGCGTTTTAAAGCCCCTGATGGCGTTTGAGACCCCTGGACAGGCACAAGCTGAGTAGCCGGCTGTCTCATGTCGTCAACTGTCTGTCGTGAGAGCTGACACTGTCACGCAATTCCTTCCATAAGCTCATCCACTCAGGTGTCGACTCCCTAGGGGGTGACAACTCTATAATAGGCAATTGCCCCGCCTCCATCTCATTTTTCTCCTCAAACATGTCAACACAATTGTACCGACACACCGCACACACACAGGGAATGCTCTGATAGAGGACAGGACCCCACTAGCCCTTTGGGGAGACAGAGGGAGAGTATGCCAGCACACACCAGAGCGCTATATATAGACAGGAAAACTACTATAAAATGTGCTTTTCCCTTATAGCTGCTGTTAGTATCAAAACTGCGCCAAATTAGTGCCCCCCTCTCTTTTTTACCCTTTTCTGTAGTGCAGGACTGCAGGGGAGAGTCAGGGAGACGTCCTTCCAGCGGAGCTGTGATGGAAAATGGCGCCCGTGTGCTGAGGAGATAGGCTCCGCCCCCTTCTCGGTGGCCTTTTCTCCCGCTTTTTGGTGAGTTCTGGCAGGGGTTAAAATACATCCATATAGCCCTGGGGGTTATATGTGGTGTATTTATGCCAGCCAAGGTGTTTACATTGCTGCTCAGGGCGCCCCCCCCTAGCGCCCTGCACCCTCAGTGACCGAAGTGTGAAGTGTGCCTTAGTAACAATGGCGCACAGCTGCAGTGCTGTGCGCTACCTTGTTGAAGACTGATGTCTTCTGTCGCCGATTTTTCCGGACCTCTTCTTGCTTCTGGCTCTGTAAGGGGGCCGGCGGCGCGGCTCTGGGACCGAGCTCCGAGGCTGGGCCTGTGTTCGGTCCCTCTGGAGCTAATGGTGTCCAGTAGCCTAAGAAGCCCAATCCACTCTGCACGCAGGTGAGTTCGCTTTTTCTCCCCTTAGTCCCTCGATGCAGTGAGCCTGTTGCCAGCAGGTCTCACTGAAAATAAAAAACCTAAAACTAAACTTTCACTAAGAAGCTCAGGAGAGCCCCTAGTGTGCACCCTTCTCGGCCGGGCACAAAAATCTAACTGAGGCTTGGAGGAGGGTCATAGGGGGAGGAGCCAGTGCACACCAGGTAGTCCTAAAGCTTTACTTTTGTGCCCAGTCTCCTGCGGAGCCGCTATTCCCCATGGTCCTTACGGAGTTCCCAGCATCCACTAGGACGTCAGAGAAAAGTGTTTATTACTCACCTGTGCTGATATCTGTAGGGATCTCCTCCTCCTTACACTGCTGATCACCCCTCACATACTTCTCTTCTTCTCCCTCTATATCTTCTGCCTTTATATCAGTCACATACGTCACTTCTTCTCCCTCTATATCTTCTGCCTTCATATCAGTCACATACGTCTCTTCTTCTCCCTCTGTATCTTCTGTCTTTATATCAGTCACATATGTCTCTTCTTCCTCTATATCTTCTTCCTTTACATCAGTCACATACGTCTCTTCTTCTCCCTCTGTATCTTCTGCCTTTATATAAGTCACATACGTCTCTTTTTCTTCCTCTATATCTTCTGCCTTCATATCAGTCACATACGTCTCTTCTTCTCCCTCTATATCTTCTGCATTCATATCAGTCACATACGTCTCTTTTTCTTCCTCTATATCTTCTGCCTTCATATCAGTCACATACGTCTCTTCTCCTCCCTCTATATCTTCTTCCTTTATATCAGTCAAATACGTCTCTTCTTCTCCCTCTATATCTTCTGCCTTCATATCAGTGACATACGTCTCTTCTTCTCCCTCTATATCTTCTGCCTTTATATCAGTCACATACGTCTCTTCTTCTCCCTCTATATCTTCTGCCTTCATATCAGTGACATACGTCTCTTCTTCTCCCTCTATATCTTCTGCCTTTATATCAGTCACATACGTCTCTTCTTCTCCCTCTATATCTTCTGCCTTTATACGAGAAAGACGTTCTACCTAAATAACCCAAAAAATACAATGGCATTTGCATACTGTTTGATTAAAGTGAGGTGAAATAGTATAATATCAGTGTACTATAAGCACACAGCTTCTCTGAACATCATATAGTGACTGTCACTTTTGTGTATTGGATGATACCCTAAATCCCACCTACCTGATCCTCCTGTGGGATACTGTGATTCTCCTCTGTACAATCCTGGGAATACAGAGGACGGGGACATCTCTCTGGGGTATCTCTGTTATTGGGTCCATCTGTAGGAGACACACAGTGATTGAGTACAGTGTATATATGTGATTATCAGATGACGTGTGTATATAGGGGGCCCCCATACCTGCTCTCCCCTGTACAATACATGACAGTTTCCTCTTACCCAGTGATGTGAGGGGCCGGTGATTCTCCATAATCACGTCCTTGTACAGACCCCTGTGCTCCTCTATATACTCCCCCTCCTGCATGAAGACATAGACAGTGACATCCTGACACCTTATAGACACCAGACACACACAGTGATACAGTCATCACCCAGACACGTCTCCTGGTGTAACTGTATAATGTCCAATTCCCAGCAGTCACCTCTCCAGTCATCACCCAGACACATCCCCTGGTGTTACTGTATAATGTCCCATTCCCAGCAGTCACCTCTCCAGTCCTTACCCAGACACATCCCCCGGTGCTACTGTACTCCCAAGTCTCCTCAGACCCCAGTCATGTCCCTGTATTATTACTATAGATTTAAGTGATGTTATTGTGACGCTCCCAGATCTCCTCACCTCCCCAGTCATGTGCCTGTATTATTACTATAGATATAAGTGATGTCACTGTGACACTCCTGGTCCCCTCACCTCCCCAGTCATGTCCCTGTATTATTACTATAAATAGAAGTGACGTTATAGTGACGCTCCCAGAACCCCTCACCTCCCCAGTCATGTCCCTGTATTATTATTATTATAGATATAATTGATGTCACTGTGACACTCCTGGTCCCCTCACCTCTCCAGTCATGTCCCTGTATTATTACTATAAATAGAAGTGACGTTATTGTGACGCTCCCAGATCCCCTCACCTCCCCAGTCATGCCCATGTATTATTACTGTAGTACTTTAGTGATCTGAAGGCCTTGGGACACTATGAGGGGGCAAATCAATTAATGAATGTGTAGATCTATAAGGTAATAGAGATGCTGCCAACTGATGTATACCATATATGTGATAATAACTTGGATCTTTCTAGTGATCCAATAATGTATAGTGTTTATGCATGTTATTATTCTGTGCCTGCTGAAGGTGAGGGGACTCTGGGAAGCGTGCAGTGTGCGGGGGAGATCATGGAGAAGCTTCCAGAGGTCCCGTGTGCTGAGAGAGGTGGCTGGGCGCGTGTAGTGGCGGTTTTGTTGGTGGGCTGACTAAGGGGAGAGAAAAAGGCTGGCAGCTGAGACGAGGGAGCTTACAGGAAGGCGGTTCCCTGCGAGTGAGAGAGCCCCTGTGGGGGAAAGGAATTGGATGTCTTCTGCTGCGGGTGAGAAGCGCTGTGTTAATTTCCCCTGGTGGACGCCGAGCAGGGACATCCCGGTACCTGGTTGTCATGGAGAGTGCTGGGAGGCGGAGCGCTGGCGGGGCAGGCTACTACATGGGTGGAGACCGCAGTGCGGGCAGCAGATACCAGGAGTCCAGCAGTAGCAGACAGTGTCCCCCCCGAGGCAGAGCTGAGTCCCTCATCCCATCCTACCCGCAGGGAGAACCCGGTTGTTGGTGGAGGGGTCGGGGGGAGGGCCAGACCGGGCACACTATCATTGTAAGTGCAGGATGCCCCCATATAAATCCTGCTAATCTGCATACTCCCCTATTAGCCTTTAACTATTAAAGTACCAGCCCCCAGCACAGTAGCACAGGGACCAGCAGCATCGGTGGATCTGAGGAGTATAAATAGCACCTTTAGAGACTTCATATCCATTAGATAATGACCAGCAGGATAGCAGTCATAAAGAGTGCGGTGGTGTATAATGATGAAAGCAGCTCGGAGAGAGCGCAGGGTTGCCTAAACTTGGAAATGATACACTAGGCAGACTAAGCACCCCTCGCCTATCAGAGACAGGTGCCAATAACAGTGACTTCTATATGTTCTGGAGCCACCCTCACGGATCTACAGTGGGGCTACGCTTATACTGGGACAGGCAACACAGATCATCACCCCACTATATGTAACGAGTAGACCACGGGTGTCAGGGATTCCAGGGTGGAGAGCTCCACGTACTACCTTCCTGTTTCAGGTTGTCTAGGAGCGCTACAATTAGATCTTCCATGGAAACCATGCTATTCATTGCCGTGAAGTAGGGATTGCTCAACAATCGTGAGGACAATTGCTCCAAGTGGATACCCATATAACCCAGAGTACTTCTTATACACAGACACGAAAGGGCCGCAACCATGCACGATTATAGTAAGAGATCCATGGTGGTTTTTCAAACGCAGCCCCACAACTTTCTTGTGGAATCATATTTTATGTATTGCATGCATTACCTTATGTATAGGTGGGGTATATTATTATGTATAGGTGGGGTATATTATTATGTATAGGTGGGGTATGTTATTATGTATAGGTGGGATATATTATTATGTATAGGTGGGGTATATTATTATGTATAGGTGAGGTATATTATTATGTATAGGTGGGGTATATTATGTATAGGTGGGGTATATTATTATGTATAGGTGGGGTATATTATTATGTATAGGTGGGGTATGTTATTATGTATAGGTGGGGTATATTATTAGAATGGTTCGTGGTTTGAGTATTATATGATATAATTGTATAGGGTGGCCTATAACTTCTTACATATAAAACTAGTATACTTACCGGTGGAACTGTCTCCGTATCTGTGGAAGAGCCTGAAATCACAAAGGAAAGGTACGATAGGTAAATGTGCATAGTCCTATCTGGTTACATCACATACTAATGTTATAGGTGACCACTACAGGGGTAGGGTATTTCTTAAGCGATTAGAGTATTGGGCTCTAAATAGCTTTGGTGGAGGCACGTTGCACATATACAGGGGAGAAAATGGGTGCAGATGCACTATGCAATCATTACTATAAATTACAGTATATAATATAATAAGAGGTTGTTAGCATATAATTGGCCAATGATATGGGCTTGCTCACCGCGTCGAGGTCACCTCTATCGAGCAAGTCCCTAACACTTTTGGGGTTCACACCGGGACGCAGGGCACCCCTAAACCAGCCCAGCCATGAACCCCCCCAAGGCATCACACTAGTGGAAAATCGTGAGGTGTAATAAAGTATAAGAGAAGCATAGGTAGGTACGGAGTGTGGAAAGTGTTTTAAAATTAGATATAAAGTGGGTGAAAAAAATACATGGATAAAATGACAAACTTAGGAGGTAGTGAAAAAATAGTGACTATGAGTGTTAGGGTGTGATGCCCTGGAGTGGCCCAGACAGAACAGTTCAGGGGACCCCACGCCCTAACACTCATAGTCACTATTTTTTCACTACCTCCTAAGTTTGTCATTTTATCCATGTATTTTTTTCACCCACTTTATATCTAATTTTAAAACACTTTCCACACTCCGTACCTACCTATGCTTCTCTTATACTTTATTACACCTCACGATTTTCCACTAGTGTGATGCCTTTGGGGGGGTTCATGGCTGGGCTGGTTTGGGGGTGCCCTGCGTCCCGGTGTGAACCCCAAAAGTGTTAGGGACTTGCTCGATAGAGGTGACCTCGACGCGGTGAGCAAGCCCATATCATTGGCCAATTATATGCTAACAACCTCTTATTATATTATATACTGTAATTTATAGTAATGATTGCATAGTGCATCTGCACCCATTTTCTCCCCTGTATTACCATAAAATCTCAGCAGATAGCACCTTTCATTACAACCACTAGGGTGTGCAGTCTAGACCCATTTCCTCTTATAGTCTATACGTTGCACATATACACTGTACCCCTAGGTAAAAGAGGGGTTACATTATTATAGATATGTGATGTCACTGTGACACTCCCAGTTCCCCTCACCTCCCCAGTCATGTTCCTGTATTATTACTATAGATATGTGATGTCACTGTGACACTGCCAGTTCCCCTCACCTCACCAGTCATGTCCCTGTATTATTACTATAGACATAAGTGATGTCACTGTGACGCTCCCAGTTCCCCTCACCTCACCAGTCATGTCCCTGTATTATTACTATAGATATGTGATGTCACTGTGACATTCCCAGTTCCCCTCACCTCACCAGTCATGTCCCTGTATTATTACTATAGATATAAGTGACGTCACTGTGACATTCCCAGCTCCCCTCACCTACCCAGTCATGTCCCTGTATTATTACTATAGATATAAGTGACGTCACTGTGGCGCTCCCAGATCCCCTCACCTCACCAGTCATGTCTCTATATTATTACAATAGATATGTGATGTCACGGTGACACTCCCAGTTCCCCTCACCTCCCCAGTCATGCCCCTGTATTATTACTATAGATATAAGTGATGTCACTGTGACGCTCCCAGTTCCCCTCACCTCACCAGTCATGTCCCTGTATTATTACTATAGATATAAGTGATGTCACAGTGACACTCCCAGGAGTCTGATATACATTTGCTTCATACTGAGCAATATTTTCAATCCTCACAATTACATATAATAAAATTAATAATAATAATAATAATAATAATAATAATGACACTAAAGGCTGCATCCCAGTATAAAAATAATAACAGATGTCTTTAAAAGCAGGACACATCAGACCATTCCTCCTGTATTGTAGGACATCACCACCACTCCCAACACATAATAATAATACCAGGACACCACAAGCTGGTGTCCCTGTATAATAATAATAACTGTACACAAAAACCTGCTCCACCTGTATAACACTAATAATAACAGGACACCACAGGCTGCTCCTCCTGTATAACAATAATAATAATAATAATAATAATAATAATAACAGGACACCACAGGCTGCTCCTCCTGTAAAATAATAAAAACAGGACACCACATGCTGCTCCCCCTGTATAATAATAATAGGACACCACAGGCTGCTCCCCTGTATAATAATAATAATAACAACAACAGGACACCACAGGCCGCTCCCTCTGTATAATAATAACAGGACACCATAGGCTGCTCCCACTGTATAATAATAACAACAACAGGACAACACAGGCTGCTCCCCTGTATAGTATTAATAACAGAACACCACAGGCTGCTCCCCCTGTATAATAATAACAGGACACCACAGGCTGCTCCCCCTGTATAATAATAATATCAGGACACTACAGGCTGCTCCCCCTGTATAATAATAACAGGACACCACAGGCTGCTCCCCCTGTATAGTAAGACGCCATTACCTGATTTCCACGGACACTGGGAGGCTGCAGCAGTCGATGAAAACTCACTTCCTGCATGTGGAACGCACAGTCCGGAAGTCAGGTGGAACGCACAGGCAGGAAGTAGGGCATGATTGGCAAAAGCTGCTTACAGGTTACTGGCCCCTCCCCTCGTACACCCCACCCACAGCCCCGCCCTCTGTATTGACTATTACAATTCATGTCCTCAGTGCAGGAGGCCGACGGCCATTTTCTTGTAGACCAGTCCAGCAGCAGCAATAGGTTCCCTGGCCGTGTAGTGACGTCTGGAGCGGCGGCCATTTTCCCCTGGTCTGAGCTCCGCCTTCCTTCTATCATTCCCACAAGGCAGCAGGAGCAGAGAGCAGCCATTGCTGTGTCTGGCAGCAGGTAATGATATTATTATTATTATTCTATAGGCTGAGCAGCTCTGGTGTCAGGTTCTGTACTACAGGGGGAGCAGCCTCTGGTGCCTTGTTATAGTGCAGCTGGAGCAGCCTCTGGTGCTGCATTATCCCTGTACAGGTGGCTGACACTCTAGTGTCCTATTACCGTAATACAGGTGGCGCACACCCCGCCGTTACCGTAATACAGGTGGCGCAGACCCCGCCGTTACCGTAATACAGGTGGCGCACACCCCGCCGTTACCGTAATACAGGTGGCGCAGACCCCGCCGTTACTGTAATACAGGTGGAGCAGACCCCGCCGTTACTGTAATACAGGTGGTGCAGACCCTGCCGCTACCGTTATTCTATACATATAATGGCATTGTACTATACAGTGGAGCGCTATGTGTTGTACTACACTACAGGGGGAGCGACCTGGGGCATCCTCCGATACAGGGGTAGTGGATTATGACATCCTACTACACAGGGGGAGCAGCCTGTGTTGCCCTTTTATACAGGGGTAAGTGCCTGTGGTGTCTTGTTACTATTATTATATAGGGTGAGCGGCATGTAATGTCTTTCTATACAGAAGGAGTGGCCTGTGTTGTCATAATATACAGGGGTAGCATCGTGAGCTGTCATAGTATACAGCGGGAGCAGCCTATGTTGTCATAGTATACAGGGGAAGCAGCCTGTGTTGTCTTAGTATACAGGTAGAGCGCCCTGTGTTGTCATAATATACAAGGGTAGGATCCTGTGCTGTCATAATATACAGGGGGAGTGGCCTGTGTTGTCATATTATACAGGGGGAGTGGGCTGTGTTGTCATAATATACAGGGGTAGCATCCTGTGTTGCCATAGTATACAGGGGGAGCGGCCTGTGTTGTCATAATATACAGGGGTAGCATCCTGTGCTGTCATAATATACAGGAGGAGTGGCCTGTGTTGTCATAATATACAGTGGTAGCATCGTGAGCTGTCATAGTATACAGCGGGAGCAGCCTATGTTGTCATAGTATACAGGGGAAGCAGCCTGTGTTGTCTTAGTATACAGGTAGAGCGGCCTGTGTTGTCATAATATACAAGGGTAGGATCCTGTGCTGTCATAATATACAGGGGGAGTGGCCTGTGTTGTCATAATATACAGGGGTAGCATCCTGTGTTGCCATAGTATACAGGGGGAGCAGCCTGTGTTGTCTTAGTATACAGGTAGAGCGGCCTGTGTTGTCATAATATACAAGGGTAGGATCCTGTGCTGTCATAATATACAGGGGGAGCGGCCTGTGTTGTCATAATATACAGGGGGAGTGGCCTGTGTTGTCATAATATACAGGGGGAGTGGCCTGTGTTGTCATAATATACAGGGGGAGTGGCCTGTGCTGTCATAATATACAGGGGTAGCATCCTGTGTTGCCATAGTATACAGGGGGAGCAGCCTGTGTTGTCTTAGTATACAGGTAGAGCGGCCTGTGTTGTCATAATATACAAGGGTAGGATCCTATGCTGTCATAATATACAGGGGGAGCGGCCTGTGTTGTCATAATATACAGGGGGAGTGGCCTGTGTTGTCATAATATACAGGGGGAGTGGCCTGTGCTGTCATAATATACAGGGGTAGCATCCTGTGATGTCGTAGAATACATGAGGAGGAGCCTATGTTGTCATAATATACAGGGGTAGCATCCTGTGTTGTCATAGTATACAGGAGGAGCGGCCTGTGTTGTCATAAAATACAGGGGGTAGCATCCTGTGCTGTTATAGTATACAGGAGGAGCGTCCTGTGCTGTCATAGTATACAGGAGGAGCGGCCCGTGTTGTCATAATATACAGGGGTAGCATCCTGTGCTGTCATAGTATACAGGAGGAGCGGCCTGTGTTGTCATAAAATACAGGGGGTAGCATCCTGTGCTGTTATAGTATACAATGGTAACATCTTGTGCTGTCATAATATACAGGGGTAGCATCCTGTTTTGTCATAATATACAGGGGGAGTGTCCTGTGTTGTCATAATATACAGGGGGAGCATCCTGTGCTGTCATAGTATACAGGGGGAGCGGCCTGTGTTGTCATAGTATACAGGGGGAGCGGCCTGTGTTGTCATACTATACAGGGGGAGCATCCTGTGCTGTCATAGTATACAGGGGTAGCGGCCTGTGTTGTTATATACAGGGTTAGCATCCTGTGTTGTCATTGTATAGAGGGAGAGTGGCCTGTGTTGTCATAATATACAGGGGGAGTGGCCTGTGTTGTCATAATATACAGGGGGAGTGGCCTGTGTTGTCATAATATACAGGGGTAGCATCCTGTGTTGTCATTGTATAGAGGGAGAGTGGCCTGTGTTGTCATAATATACAGGGGGAGTGGCCTGTGTTGTCATAATATACAGGGGGAGTGGCCTGTGTTGTCATAATATACAGGGGTAGCATCCTGTGTTGCCATAATATACAGGGTTAGCATCCTGTGATGTCATAGTATACAGGAGGAGCAGCCTATGTTGTCATAATATACAGGGGTAGCATCCTGTGCTGTCATAGTATACAGGAGGAGCGGCCCGTGTTGTCATAATATACAGGGGTAGCATCCTGTGCTGTCATACTATACAGGAGGAGCGGCCTGTGTTGTCATAAAATACAGGGGGTAGCATCCTGTGCTGTTATAGTATACAATGGTAGCATCCTGTGCTGTCATAATATACAGGGGTAGCATCCTGTGTTGTCATAATATACAGGGGTAGCATCCTGTGCTGTCATAGTATACAGGGGTAGCGGCCTGTGTTGTTATATACAGGGTTAGCATCCTGTGTTGTCATTGTATAGAGGGAGAGTGGCCTGTGTTGTCATAATATACAGGGGTAGCATCCTGTGCTGTCATAGTATACAGGGGTAGCGGCCTGTGTTGTCATAATATACAGGGGTAGCATCCTGTGCTGTCATAGTATACAGGTGTAGCGGCCTGTGTTGTTATATACAGTGGTAGCGGCCTGTGTTGTCATCGTATTGAGGGAGAGTGGCATGTGTTGTCATAATATACAGGGGTAGCAGATTATACTGTCATAGTATACAGGGGAGCATCCTGTGCTGTTATAGTATACAGGGGGTAGCATCCTGTGCTGTCATAGTATACAGGGGGAGCAGCCTGTGTTGTCATAATATACAGGGGTAGCATCCTGTGCTGTCATAGTATACAGGGGGAGCGGCCTGTGTTGTCATAATATACAGGGGGAGCGGCCTGTGTTGTCATAATATACAGGGGGAGTGGCCTGTGTTGTCATAATATACAGGGGGAGTGGCCTGTGCTGTCATAATATACAGGGGTAGCATCCTGTGTTGCCATAATATACAGGGTTAGCATCCTGTGCTGTCATAGTATACAGGAGGAGCGTCCTGTGCTGTCATAGTATACAGGAGGAGCGGCCCGTGTTGTCATAATATATAGGGGTAGCATCCTGTGCTGTCATACTATACAGGAGGAGCGGCCTGTGTTGTCATAAAATACAGGGGGTAGCATCCTGTGCTGTTATAGTATACAATGGTAGCATCCTGTGCTGTCATAATATACAGGGGTAGCATCCTGTGTTGTCATAATATACAGAGGGAGTGTCCTGTGTTGTCATAATATACAGGGGGAGCATCCTGTGCTGTCATAGTATACAGGGGTAGCGGCCTGTGTTGTTATATACAGTGGTAGCGGCCTGTGTTGTCATCGTATTGAGGGAGAGTGGCATGTGTTGTCATAATATACAGGGGTAGCAGATTATACTGTCATAGTATACAGGGGGAGCAGCCTGTGCTGTTATAGTATACAGGGGGAGCATCCAGTGCTGTCATAGTATACAGGGGGAGCAGCCTGTGTTGTCATAATATACAGGGGTAGCATCCTGTGCTGTCATAGTATACAGGGGGAGCGGCCTGTGTTGTCATAATATACAGGGGGAGCGGCCTGTGTTGTCATAATATACAGGGGGAGTGGCCTGTGTTGTCATAATATACAGGGGGAGTGGCCTGTGCTGTCATAATATACAGGTGTAGCATCCTGTGTTGCCATAATATACAGGGTTAGCATCCTGTGATGTCATAGAATACAGGAGGAGGAGCCTATGTTGTCATAATATACAGGGGTAGCATCCTGTGTTGTCATAGTATACAGGAGGAGCGGCCCGTGTTGTCATAATATACAGGGGTAGCATCCTGTTTTGTCATAATATACAGGGGGAGTGTCCTGTGTTGTCATAATATACAGGGGGAGCGTCCTGTGCTGTCATAGTATACAGGGGGAGCGGCCTGTGTTGTTATATACAGGGTTAGCATCCTGTGTTGTCATTGTATAGAGGGAGAGTGGCCTGTGTTGTCATAATATACAGGGGGAGCATCCTGTGTTGCCATAATATACAGGGTTAGCATCCTGTGATGTCATAGTATACAGGAGGAGCAGCCTATGTTGTCATAATATACAGGGGGAGCATCCTGTGTTGTCATAATATACAGGGGAGTGTCCTGTGTTGTCATAATATACAGGGGTAGCATCCTGTGCTGTCATAGTATACAGGGGGAGCGACCTGTGCTGTCATAGTATACAGGGGTAGCATCCTGTGCTGTCATAGTATACAGGAGAAGCGGCCTGTGTTGGCATAATATACAGGGGGTAGCATCCTGTGTTGTCATAATATACAGAGGGAGTGTCCTGTATTGTCATAATATACAGAGGGAGCAGCCTGTGCTGTCATAGTATACAGGGGTAGCGGCCTGTGTTGTTATATACAGTGGTAGCGGCCTGTGTTGTCATCGTATTGAGGGAGAGCGGCCTGTGTTGTCATAATATACAGGGGTAGCAGATTATACTGTCATAGTATACAGGGGGAGCAGCCTGTGTTGTCATAGTATACAGGGGTAACATCCTGTGCTGTCATAGTATACAGGGGGAGCATCCTGTGCTGTCATAGTATACAGGGGTAGCATCCTGTGTTGCCATAGTATACAGGGGTAACATCCTGTGCTGTCATAATATACAGGGGGTAGCATCCTGTGCTGTCATAGTATACAGGGGGAGTGGCCTGTGTTGTCATAATATACAGGGGGAGCGTCCTGTGCTGTCATAGTATACAGGGGGAGCAGCCTGTGTTGTCATAATATACAGGGGGAGCGTCCTGTGCTGTAATATACAGGGGTAGCATCCTGTGCTGTCATAGTATACAGGAGGAGCGGCCTGTGTTGTCATAATATACAGGGGTAGCATCCTGTGCTGTTATAGTATACAATGGTAGCATCCTGTGCTGTCATAATATACAGGGGTAGCATCCTGTGCTGTCATAATATACAGGAGGAGCGGCCTGTGTTGTCATAATATACAGGGGTAGCATCCTGTGCTGTCATAGTATACAGGGGGAGCGGCCTGTGTTGTCATAATATACAGGGGTAGCATCCTGTGTTGTCATAATATACAGGGGTAGCATCCTGTGCTGTCATAATATACAGGAGGAGCGGCCTGTGTTGTCATAATATACAGGGGTAGCATCCTGTGCTGTCATAGTATACAGGGGTAGCGGCCTGTGTTGTTATATACAGTGGTAGCGGCCTGTGTTGTCATCGTATTGAGGGAGAGTGGCATGTGTTGTCATAATATACAGGGGTAGCAGATTATACTGTCATAGAATACAGGGGGAGCAGCCTGTGCTGTTATAGTATACAGGGGGTAGCATCCTGTGCTGTCATAGTATACAGGGGGAGCAGCCTGTGTTGTCATAATATACAGGGGTAGCATCCTGTGCTGTCATAGTATACAGGAGGAGCGGCCTGTGTTGTCATAATATACAGAGGTAGCATCCTATGTTGTCATAGTATACAGGGGGAGCTGCCTGTGTTGTCATAATATACAGGGGGAGTGGCCTGTGTTGTCTTAGTATACAGGGGAGCAGCCTGTGTTGTCATAATATACAGGGGGAGTGGCCTGTGTTGTCATAATATACAGGAGAAGCGGCCTGTGTTGTCATAAAATACAGGGGGTAGCATACTGTGCTGTTATAGTATACAGGAGGAGCGGCCTGTGTTGTCATAATATACAGGGTTAACATCCTGTGCTGTCATAGTATACAGGGGGAGCGACCTGTAGTGTCATAATAGACAGGGGGATTGGCCTGTATTGTCTTAATATACAGGGGGAGTGGCCTGTATTGTCATAGTATACAGGGGTAGCATCCTGTGTTGTCATAATATACAGGGGGAGTGGCCTGTGTTGGCATAATATACGGGGGGAGCATCCTGTGCTGTTATAGTATACAGCGGGAGCGGCCTGTGTTGTCATAATATACAGGGGGAGTGGCCTGTGTTGTCATAATATATAGGGGTAGCATCCTGTGCTGTCATAGTATACAGGGGTAGCGGCCTGTGTTGTTATATACAGGGGTAGCATCCTGTGCTGTCATAGTATTGAGGGAGAGTGGCCTGTGTTGTCATAATATACAGGGGGAGTGGCCTGTGTTGTCATAATATATAGGGGTAGCATCCTGTGCTGTCATAGTATACAGGGGAGCAGCCTGTGCTGTTATAGTATACAGGGGGTAGCATCCTGTGTTGTCATAGTATACAGGGGGAGCGGCCTGTGTTGTCATAATATACAGGGGGAGCGGCCTGTGTTGTCATAATATACAGGGGGAGTGGCCTGTGTTGTCATAATATACAGGGGGAGTGGCCTGTGCTGTCATACTATACAGGAGGAGCGGCCCGTGTTGTCATAATATACAGGGGTAGCATCCTGTGCTGTCATACTATACAGGAGGAGCGGCCTGTGTTGTCATAATATACAGGGAGAGTGGCCTGTGTTGTCATAAAATACAGGGGGTAGCATCCTGTGCTGTTATAGTATACAGGGGAGCAGCCTGTGCTGTCATAATATACAGGGGTAGCATCCTGTGCTGTCATAGTATACAGGGGGAGTGGCCTGTGTTGTCATAATATACAGGGGTAGCATCCTGTGCTGTCATACTATACAGGAGGAGCGGCCTGTGTTGTCATAAAATACAGGGGGTAGCATCCTGTGCTGTTATAGTATACAATGGTAGCATCCTGTGCTGTCATAATATACAGGGGGTAGCATCCTGTGTTGTCATAATATACAGGGGGAGCATCCTGTGCTGTCATAGTATACAGGGGTAGCGGCCTGTGTTGTTATATACAGGGTTAGCATCCTGTGTTGTCATTGTATAGAGGGAGAGTGGCCTGTGTTGTCATAATATACAGGAGTAGCATCCTGTGCTGTCATAGTATACAGGGGGAGCGGCCTGTGTTGTCATAGTATACAGGGGGAGCATCCTGTGCTGTCATAGTATACAGGGGGAGCATCCTGTGCTGTCATAGTATACAGGGGGAGCGACCTGTGCTGTCATAGTATACAGGGGGAGCATCCTGTGCTGTCATAGTATACAGGAGGAGCATCCTGTGCTGTCATAGTATACAGGAGGAGTGTCCTGTGTTGTCATAATATACAGGGGTAGCATCCTGTGCTGTCATAGTATACAGGGGGAGCATCCTGTGTTGTCATAGTATACAGGGGTAGCGGCCTGTGTTGTTATATACAGTGGTAGCGGCCTGTGTTGTCATCGTATTGAGGGAGAGTGGCCTGTGTTGTCATATTACAGGGGTAGCAGATTATACTGTCATAGTATACAGGGGAGCAGCCTGTGCTGTTATAGTATACAGGGGGTAGCATCCTGTGCTGTCATAGTATACAGGGGGAGCAGCCTGTGTTGTCATAATATACAGGGGTAGCATCCTGTGCTGTCATAGTATACAGGGGGAGCGGCCTGTGTTGTCATAATATACAGGGGGAGTGGCCTGTGTTGGCATAATATACAGGGGGAGCATCCTGTGCTGTTATAGTATACAGCGGGAGCGGCCTGTGTTGTCATAATATACAGGGGGAGTGGCCTGTGTTGTCATAATATATAGGGGTTGCATCCTGTGCTGTCATAGTATACAGGGGTAGCGGCCTGTGTTGTCATAGTATACAGGGGGAGCGGCCTGTGTTGTCATACTATACAGGGGGAGCATCCTGTGCTGTCATAGTATACAGGGGTAGCGGCCTGTGTTGTTATATACAGGGGTAGCATCCTGTGCTGTCATAGTATTGAGGGAGAGTGGCCTGTGTTGTCATAATATACAGGGGGAGTGGCCTGTGTTGTCATAATATATAGGGGTAGCATCCTGTGCTGTCATAGTATACAGGGGAGCAGCCTGTGCTTTTATAGTATACAGGGGGTAGCATCCTGTGTTGTCATAGTATACAGGGGGAGCGGCCTGTGTTGTCATAATATACAGGGGGAGCGGCCTGTGTTGTCATAATATACAGGGGGAGTGGCCTGTGTTGTCATAATATACAGGGGGAGTGGCCTGTGCTGTCATACTATACAGGAGGAGCGGCCCGTGTTGTCATAATATACAGGGGTAGCATCCTGTGCTGTCATACTATACAGGAGGAGCGGCCTGTGTTGTCATAATATACAGGGAGAGTGGCCTGTGTTGTCATAAAATACAGGGGGTAGCATCCTGTGCTGTTATAGTATACAGGGGAGCAGCCTGTGCTGTCATAATATACAGGGGTAGCATCCTGTGCTGTCATAGTATACAGGGGGAGTGGCCTGTGTTGTCATAATATACAGGGGTAGCATCCTGTGCTGTCATACTATACAGGAGGAGCGGCCTGTGTTGTCATAAAATACAGGGGGTAGCATCCTGTGCTGTTATAGTATACAGGGGGAGCGGCCTGTGTTGTTATATACAGGGGTAGCATCCTGTGCTGTCATAGTATTGAGGGAGAGTGGCCTGTGTTGTCATAATATACAGGGGGAGTGGCCTGTGTTGTCATAATATATAGGGGTAGCATCCTGTGCTGTCATAGTATACAGGGGAGCAGCCTGTGCTTTTATAGTATACAGGGGGTAGCATCCTGTGTTGTCATAGTATACAGGGGGAGCGGCCTGTGTTGTCATAATATACAGGGGGAGCGGCCTGTGTTGTCATAATATACAGGGGGAGTGGCCTGTGTTGTCATAATATACAGGGGGAGCGGCCTGTGCTGTCATACTATACAGGAGGAGCGGCCCGTGTTGTCATAATATACAGGGGTAGCATCCTGTGCTGTCATACTATACAGGAGGAGCGGCCTGTGTTGTCATAATATACAGGGAGAGTGGCCTGTGTTGTCATAAAATACAGGGGGTAGCATCCTGTGCTGTTATAGTATACAGGGGAGCAGCCTGTGCTGTCATAATATACAGGGGTAGCATCCTGTGCTGTCATAGTATACAGGGGGAGTGGCCTGTGTTGTCATAATATACAGGGGTAGCATCCTGTGCTGTCATACTATACAGGAGGAGCGGCCTGTGTTGTCATAAAATACAGGGGGTAGCATCCTGTGCTGTTATAGTATACAATGGTAGCATCCTGTGCTGTCATAATATACAGGGGGTAGCATCCTGTGTTGTCATAATATACAGGGGGAGCATCCTGTGCTGTCATAGTATACAGGGGTAGCGGCCTGTGTTGTTATATACAGGGTTAGCATCCTGTGTTGTCATTGTATAGAGGGAGAGTGGCCTGTGTTGTCATAATATACAGGAGTAGCATCCTGTGCTGTCATAGTATACAGGGGGAGCGGCCTGTGTTGTCATAGTATACAGGGGGAGCATCCTGCGCTGTCATAGTATACAGGGGGAGCATCCTGTGCTGTCATAGTATACAGGGGGAGCGACCTGTGCTGTCATAGTATACAGGGGGAGCATCCTGTGCTGTCATAGTATACAGGAGGAGCATCCTGTGCTGTCATAGTATACAGGAGGAGTGTCCTGTGTTGTCATAATATACAGGGGTAGCATCCTGTGCTGTCATAGTATACAGGGGGAGCATCCTGTGTTGTCATAGTATACAGGGGTAGCGGCCTGTGTTGTTATATACAGTGGTAGCGGCCTGTGTTGTCATCGTATTGAGGGAGAGTGGCCTGTGTTGTCATATTACAGGGGTAGCAGATTATACTGTCATAGTATACAGGGGAGCAGCCTGTGCTGTTATAGTATACAGGGGGTAGCATCCTGTGCTGTCATAGTATACAGGGGGAGCAGCCTGTGTTGTCATAATATACAGGGGTAGCATCCTGTGCTGTCATAGTATACAGGGGGAGCGGCCTGTGTTGTCATAATATACAGGGGGAGCGGCCTGTGTTGTCATAATATACAGGGGGAGTGGCCTGTGTTGTCATAATATACAGGGGGAGTGGCCTGTGCTGTCATAATATACAGGGGTAGCATCCTGTGTTGCCATAATATACAGGGTTAGCGTCCTGTGATGTCATAGAATACAGGAGGAGGAGCCTATGTTGTCATAATATACAGGGGTAGCATCCTGTGCTGTCATAATATACAGGGTTAGCGTCCTGTGATGTCATAGAATACAGGAGGAGGAGCCTATGTTGTCATAATATACAGGGGTAGCATCCTGTGCTGTTATAGTATACAGGGGGAGCATCCTGTGTTGTCATAAAATACAGGGGGAGCGGCCTATGTTGTCATAATATACAGGGGGAGCATCCTGTGCTGTCATAATATACAGGGGTAGCATCCTGTGTTGTCATAATATACAGGGGGAGCGGCCTGTGTTGTCATAATATACAGGGGTAGTATCCTGTGTTGTCATAATATACAGGGGTAGCATCCTGTGTTGTCATAATATACAGAGGGAGTGTCCTGTGTTGTCATAATATACAGGGGGAGCATCCTGTGCTGTCATAGTATACAGGGGTAGCGGCCTGTGTTGTTATATACAGGGTTAGCATCCTGTGTTGTCATAATATACAGGGGGAGCATCCTGTGCTGTCATAGTATACAGGGGTAGCGGCCTGTGTTGTTATATACAGTGGTAGCGGCCTGTGTTGTCATCGTATTGAGGGAGAGTGGCATGTGTTGTCATAATATACAGGGGTAGCAGATTATACTGTCATAGTATACAGGGAGAGTGGCCTGTGTTGTCATAATATACAGGGGTAGCATCCTGTGCTGTCATAGTATACAGGGGTAGCGGCCTGTGTTGTCATAATATACAGAGGGAGCGGCCTGTGTTGTCATAGTATACAGGGGTAGCGGCCTGTGTTGTCATAATATACAGAGGGAGCGGCCTGTGTTGTCATAGTATACAGGGGGAGCGGCCTGTGTTGTCATTATATACAGGGGTAGCATCCTGTGCTGTCATAGTATACAGGAGGAGCGGCCTGTGTTGTCATAGTATACAGGAGAAGCGGCCTGTGTTGTCATAATATACAGGGGTAGCATCCTGTGCTGTCATAGTATACAGGGGGAGCATCCTGTGTTGTTATATACAGTGGTGGCGGCCTGTGTTGTCATCGTATTGAGGGAGAGTGGCATGTGTTGTCATAATATACAGGGGTAGCAGATTATACTGTCATAGTATACAGGGGGAGCAGCCTGTGCTGTTATAGTATACAGGGGGTAGCATCCTGTGCTGTCATAGTATACAGGGGGAGCAGCCTGTGTTGTCATAATATACAGGGGGAGCGGCCTGTGTTGTCTTAATATACAGGGGTAGCATCCTATGTTGTCATAGTATACAGGGGGAGCTGCCTGTGTTGTCATAATATACAGGGGGAGTGGCCTGTGTTGTCTTAGTATACAGGGGAGCAGCCTGTGTTGTCATAATATACAGGAGAAGCGGCCTGTGTTGTCATAAAATACAGGGGGTAGCATACTGTGCTGTTATAGTATACAGGAGGAGCGGCCTGTGTTGTCATAATATACAGGGTTAACATCCTGTGCTGTCATAGTATACAGGGGGAGCGACCTGTAGTGTCATAATAGACAGGGGGATTGGCCTGTATTGTCTTAATATACAGGGGGAGTGGCCTGTATTGTCATAGTATACAGGGGTAGCATCCTGTGCTGTTATAGTATACAGGAGAAGCGGCCTGTGTTGGCATAATATACGGGGGTAGCATCCTGTGCTGTTATAGTATACAGGAGAAGTGGCCTGTGTTGTCATAATATACAGCGGGAGCGGCCTGTGTTGTCATAATATACAGGGGTAGCATCCTATGTTGTCATAGTATACAGGGGGAGCTGCCTGTGTTGTCATAATATAGAGGGGTAGCATCCTGTGCTGTCATAGTATACAGTAGGAGCGGCCTGTGTTGTCATAATATACAGGGGTAGCATCCTATGTTGTCATAGTATACAGGGGGAGCTGCCTGTGTTGTCATAATATACAGGGGGAGTGGCCTGTGTTGTCTTAGTATACAGGGGAGCAGCCTGTGTTGTCATAATATACAGGAGGAGCGGCCTGTGTTGTCATAAAATACAGGGGGTAGCATACTGTGCTGTTATAGTATACAGGAGGAGCGGCCTGTGTTGTCATAATATACAGGGGTAACATCCTGTGCTGTCATAGTATACAGGGGAGCGACCTGTAGTGTCATAATATACAGGGGGATTGGCCTGTATTGTCATAATATACAGGGGGAGTGGCCTGTATTATCATAATATACAGGGGGAGTGGCCTGTGTTGTTATAGTGTACAGGGGTAGCATCCTGTGCTGTTATAGTATACAGGAGAAGCGGCCTGTGTTGGCATAATATACAGGGGTAGCATCCTGCGCTGTCATAGTATACAGGAGGAGCGGCCTGTGTTGTCATAATATACAGGGGTAGCATCAGTGGTCAAAGTGGAAATTTTGAAGTGGGGGTATGCAAAAGTCAAGGACTGAATCATGCGCGTGCGTCCAGAAAAGGGGGCGTGGTCACTTAAAAGGGGGCATGTTTAGTGTAGTAGAACCCCTTATACTATCTAGTACTGGTGCCTCTTTCACATTATAGCACACAGTACAAGGTGAAATTCACATTATAGCACACTAAATAAGCGGGAAGTCGGCACCAACCCCCACAGATACATCGCCCCCCTATGTGTGTATACCGCCCCCCTATGTGTGTATACCGCCCCCCTATGTGTGTATACCGCCCCCCTATGTGTGTATACCGCCCCCCTATGTGTGTATACCGCCCCCCTATGTGTGTATACCGCCCCCCTATGTGTATACCGTCCCACTATGTGTGTATACCGCCCCCTATGTGTGTATACCTCCCCCTATGTGTGTATACCTCCCACTATGTGTGTATACCGCCCCCTATGTGTGTATACCGCCCCCTATGTGTGTATACCGCCCCCTATGTGTGTATACCGCCCCCTATGTGTGTATACCGCCCCCTATGTGTGTATACCGCCCCCTATGTGTGTATACCACCCCCTATGTGTGTGACCTGCCCCCTATGTGTGTGTACTGCCCCCTATGTGTGTATACTGCCCCCTATGTGTGTATACATCCCCCTATGTGTGTATACCGCCCCCTATGTGTAACAACCTTGTATCACCAGTGACATCAGTGTGTGCAGTGCTGTGTGTGTATGACACTGGTAATATACACTCCATGCACCACACACTGCAGCACATACACCCTGCCCGGCAGGAGAGGGGGCGGCGGCCATTACCTGGAGAAGGAGGCGGCAGCAGAGGAGACCGGGGGCGGAGCTCTGTGTATTGGAAGGGGCGGGGCACTGTTTCCGGGTCACCATCTGCATAGCGCATGGGATTATGGGTAGGGACAGCCGCTGTCACTTAGCAACCAGGAGCAGCCCCGCCCAGTCTCCCGACACAGGCCGCAGATACTCATCATCCAGCCCCTCCCATTCTACCCGCCATTGATTTGAGCGTCCCGTCACTCATCATGACGTGTTGGGAGGGAGAGGGGGCTGGACTGTGAGCAATGAGCGGGAGAAAGGTGACTGAGTTACTGGACCCTGCGACCAATAGCTAGAGACAGGGGCGGTGCTGGCTGAGTGGCGGGATGCTGCAGCCTATGAGAGAGTGGGCCGGGCTGGTGGCTGATCCCATGCGCTGTACAGGAGGCAGCTGTGGGCGGGGACTGGGCTGCTGCAAATAGGAGGGATAGGGGGCGGGGACTGTGCTGCTGCGTATGGGAGGAAGAGGGGGTGAGGCTGTGACATATGGGAGGAAGAGGAGGCGGGGCTGCGGCGTATGGGAGGGTGAGGGCAGTGATGGGAAATCTAGTTCACTCAGGAGATTAGTTCCTGTAGTTCATCCTGTCACTCACTGACTCTGAGACTGAGAGGAGTGATTGGATGTAGAACTAGTCTAGACTATTACACATAGAGCAGATATTTCTAACACTAGCTCATTGTAGGAGTAAATGATCAGATAGGTGTAATATGTCAGATTGTTTTATATGTTTGAAAAGCAATAAGTTATATAGCAACCTTCTAGTGACATACGTATCTCTGCCATATTACTCTCATTGGTGGTACTCCTTTTTACTTCATAATAGGCAAGTGACCCAAATTCAGAGTAACCTCATAAGTCACTTTTTCCGCTTTTGAAATACAATAATTAAAAGAAAAAAGTCCCTTTGCCGCAATGTAACAGACCTTAGAGAGAGAGAAAGTGGAGATGTTGTAAAGTAACCAATCAGCTTCTGTCATTTATCTTCAACAGTATATAAAGTGACAGAAGCTGATTGGTTGCTAGGGGCAACTGCTCCACTTTATGTTACTTGAAGGTTCATAGTACATATCCCCCTGTGTCTTGTGTGGAGTCATCTGACCCTACAGGGACTCAGCGCTGTGTCTGTAGCTGATTGGGAGTGTAGCTTGTTACCTAATATACTGGGGGAATGAATCATGGCTATATACAGCTCAGCATCAGCTCCATACAATGCATATGCCTGAGCACAGCAGTGCCACACATGGTAGCTTAGAGGTACTGCACTGACTCGTATGGCTGTATGAGTCAGAGATCTGATCAGTGATCTGTAATGAACTACTTGCAAGGAGAGTGACTCGCGAGTCATCAGGACAATGCAGCTCAGCATCAGCTCCATACAATGCATATACCTGTGCACAGCAGTGCCACACATGGTAGCTTAGAGGTACTGCACTGACTCGTATGGCTCTATGAGTCAGAGATCTGATCAGTGATCTGTAATGAACTACTTGCAAGGAGTCGTCAGGACAATGTAACTCAATCAGCTCCACAGAGTGAGTCCACTGAATGTCTGAGCACAGCAGTGACCCCTGTGGCAGCAGAGATGTACTGACTCATGAGTATTGCTGAGTGAGAGCTGAATAACAACAGTGCTGCTGCAGCTGCACCTACACAACACCCAGCAGAAGGTTTAGCACAGCAGTATGCACAGAAGCCAGTAGTACCAGAAGTAGCAGCAAGTGTTTGGACATCTGGACTAATAGGACAGTGATTGTATCACAGAAAGGTGAGCAGCATGACCACACATGTCACTCACAGACACACATAGACTTTGGCTAGGCAATGCAGATGCTATTTGTTTAGGGTGTGGTATTGAAAGTCGACAGTGTCTAGGTCGACCACTATTGGTCGACAGTAACTAGGTCGACAGGGTCTTTAGGTCGACATGTTCTAGGTCTGCAGATCAAAAGGTCGACATGAGTTTTGAATGTTATTTTGGCGTCGTTTTGTTCCCTCGGCACAGATTACCGTTCCAATCGTAGTCCACATGGATCGTTAAGTATGAAAAGGTTAACAAAAAAAGAAAAAAATTGTGAAAACCTCATGTCGACCTAAAGACCCTGTCGACCTAGACACCCTGTCGACCTAGTCACTGTCGACCAATAGTGGTCGACCTAGACATTGTCGACCTAGTTACTGTCGACTTTCAGTCCGGATCCCATCTTTTTATTAGATCTGTATTGCTGGGCTGTGTTGTACTTTTACCTTTCATTTCACAGCATCAGATTCAGGAAGTGAAAATCCAGTGAGTGAATGAGACAGTGAGAAGCCTAATGCAGCTGCTGGCTCTATTCTGTCTCTGTCTGTGTCTGTGTCTGACTCCTCCTTCCTGATGAACTAATCTTTGCCAAAGATGTGACCTGAACAAACTAGTTCACTTTGAGATTAGTTCATTTTGAACTAATCATTCATGAACTACCCATCACTAGAGAGGGAGAGAGGGCGGAGCTGGGTCTAACAGTGACTGGAGCTGCGGCCTATGGGCAGCGAGTGGGCGGGCAGCTCCTGGTTGCTGAGTTGCCGTGGTAGTCACTTCCCATGCGCTATGCTGACGATGGCTCGGAAATACCGCCCCACCCACTTCCGGTACATATTCCTCCATCCAGGGTGTGACCTCCTGCCCCCTCATCCTCCAGGTAATGTCCACTAATCCCACCTGTACCCTGTCCCAACCTCTCCTAATACCCCCTCTCCTGCCCCCAACCTCTCCTAATACCCCCTCTCCTGCACCCAATCTCTCCCAATCGCCCCTCTCCTGCCCCAAGCCTCTCCTAATACCGCTTCTCCTGCCCCAACCTCTCCTAATACCCCCTCTCCTGCCCCATCCTCTCCTAATACCCCCTCTCCGGCCCCAAGCCTCTCCTAATACCCCCTCTCCTGCCTCAACCTCTCCTAATACCCCTTCTCCTGCACCCAACCTTTCCTAATACCCAATCTCCTGCACCCAACCTCTCCTAATACCCAATCTCCTGCCCCTACATTCTCCTAATACTCCCTCTCCTGCCCCCATCCTCTCCTAATACCCCCTCTCCTCTCCTAGTACCCCTCTCCAGTCCCCAACTGCTCCTAATACCCAATCTCCTGCCCCTACATTCTCCTAATACCCCCTCTCCTGTCCCCAACCTCTCCTAATACCCCCTCTCCTGCCCCAATCTCTCCCAATCCCCCCTCTCCTGCCCCAAGCCTCTCCTAATACCTCCTCTCCTGCCCCATCCTCTCCTAATACCCCCTCTCCTGCCCCAACTTCACCTAATACCCCCTCTACTGCCCCAACATCTCCTAATACCCTGTCTCCTGCACCCAACCTCTCCTAATACACCATCTCATGCCCCTATCCTCTCCTAATACCCCCTCTCCTGCCCCATCCTCTCCTGCCCCTATCCTCTCCTAATACCCCATCTCCTGTCCCTCTCCTCTCCTAATACCCCCTCTCCTGCCCCTATCCTCTCTTAATACCCCCTCTACTGTCCCCAACCTCTCCTAATACCCAATCTCCTGTCCCTACATTCTCCTAATACCCCCTCTCCTGCCCCCACCCTTACCTAATACCCCCTCACCTGCCTCCAACCTCTCCTAATACCCCCTCTCCTGCCACCAACTTCTCTTAATACCCCCTCTCCTGCCCCCAACCTCTCCTAATATCCCCTCTCCTGCCCCCAACCTCTCCTAATATCCCCTCTCCTGCCCCCAAGCTCTCCTAATACCCAATCTCCTGCTCCCAAACTCTCCTAATACCCAATCTCCTGTCCCTACATTCTCCTAATACCCCCTCTTCTGCTCCCAACCTTTCCTAATACCCCCTCTCCTGCCCTACATTCTCCTAATACCTCCTCTCCTGCCCCAACCTCTCCTGCCCCAACCTCTCCTAATATCCCCCTCCTGCCCCTGACACTCTCCTAATACCCCCTCTCCTGCTCCTATCCTCTCATGATGCCCCCTTATATGCTGCCCCTTAGAATTCTCCTAATGTCACCTCACCTGCTGCCCCTGACATTCTCCTAACGCCCCCTCACCTGCTGCCCCTGACATTCTCCTAATGCCCCCTCACCTGCTGCCCCTGACATTCTCCTAATGCCCCCTCACCTGCTGCCCCTGACATTCTCCTGATGCTCTCTCATTTACCACCCCCTGTCTGTCACCTGGTGCCCCTGGCATTCTCCTAATGCCCCCTCACCTGGTGCCCCTGGCATTCTCCAAATGCCCCCTCACCTGGTGCCCCTGGCATTCTCCAAATGCCCCCTCACCTGGTGCCCCTGGCATTCTCCAAATGCCCCCTCACCTGGTGCCCCTGGCATTCTCCTAATGCCCCCTCACCTGCTGCCCTCGGCATTCTCCTTATGCCCCCTCACCTGCTGTCCGTCCGTCATCTGCTGCCCCTGACATTCTCCTAATGCCATCTCGCCTGCTTGCCCTGTCTATCACCTGGTGCCCCTGACATTCTTTTAATACCCCCCATGCGTCCTCTGACATTCTCCTAATGTCCCCTCACCTGCTGCCCCATATTTGTCCCTGCTGCCTTTCTGACCTGCCGCTCCCTGTCATTCTCCTGTTGTCCCTTCACCTATCTCCTGCCACACCCCAGTCTTCTGCCACCAAAGCCATTTCTAGGGCTAGGCGATTTGTGCAATCGCACGGGGCGAATGCGGCTGCGGTCACTTTGAGACAGTATTCCATGTCTGGTTTCCGCATGGAATAATGTTGAAAGTGTCCCACCCAAAATGGCCACCGCCTCAGAGGAGACACTTCTGACGGTAGCTAGAGGAGATGGCAACCATTTTTGGAGGGACATTTAAAAGACTGGCAGACGCGAACAGCATCCCCACCTGTCTCTACTGCCGCTCTCATCCTCTAGATAATGGCTGCCGCTTCCCTTCCCCACCTGTCTCTCCTGCCGTCACCCTCCTCCATTTCCTGCCGCTCTCATCCTCCAGGTGATGGCTGCTGTATCCCATCTCACCCTGCAACCCCCCTTACCTGTGGCCCACTGCCACCACTTTCTGCTGCCCCCGACCTGTCCCTTCCCAGTCTCCAGCCGCTCCCCACCTGTCTACTGTTGACCCCCTCACCTGCTCCTTTCCTCACCTGCTGACCATTGTCTTCTCCCCCCCACACACACATGCAGCCCCCTGCCTGTCATTACCCCGTCTCTACTGCAACCCCTCCTCACCTACCGGATCCCCCCATCCTACCACCTCACCTGCTGCCACCTGTCTTCTACAACCACCCTTTCCTGCTATCACCAGTCTGTTTCCCACTGACCCTACACCTGCCATCCCGTCTGCCCCTGCTGCCCCCTCACCTTCCGACAGCCTGTCTCCTGCTGCCCTCCTTCTTGAGGTGAGGGGATCTGGGAGCGTCACAGTAACATCACTTATATCTATAGTAATAATACAGGGACATGACTGGGGCGGTGAGGAGATCTGGGAGTGTCACAGTGACATCACTTATATCTATAGTAATAATACAGGGACATGACTGGGGAGGTAAGGAGATCTAGGAGTGTATGCAATGATATTTGGTGTCTCCCGCATTTCACAGGAATACACAGTAGTGAAGAAGACGCCCAGCTATCCCCACGTGTCAGGAGCACCCAGAGCCCCATCCCGGTGCCTCCACCTCACTCACTGATACATGAGGGAGACAATGACCAGAAGATCCTGGAACTCACCAACAAGATCATTCAGCTGCTGACTGGAGAGGTTACTGCTGGGAATGGGGCATTATACAGTAACACCAGGGGATGTGTCTGGGCGATGACTGGAGAGGTGACTGCTGGGAATGGGACATTATACAGTAACACCAGGGGACGTGTCTGGGTGATGACTGGAGCGGTGACTGCTGGGAATGGGACATTATACAGTAACACCAGGGGGTGTGTCTGGGTGATGACTGGAGAAGTGACTGCTGGGAATGGGGCATTATACAGTAACACCGGGGGATGTGTCTGGGTGATGACTGGAGAGGTGACTGCTGGGAATGTGGCATTATACAGTAACACCAGGGGATGTGTCTGGGTGATGACTGGAGAGGTGATTGCTGGGAATGGGGCATTATACAGTAACACCAGGGGACGTGTCTGGGTGATGACTGGAGAGGTGACTGCTGGGAATGGGACATTATACAGTAACACCAGGGGACGTGTCTGGGTGATGACTGGAGAGGTGACTGCTGGGAATGGGACATTATACAGTAACACCAGGGGACGTGTCTGGGTGACTGCTGGGAATGGGGCATTATACAGTAACACCAGGGGACGTGTCTGGGTGATGACTGTATCACTGTGTGTGTCAGGTTCCTATAAGGTGTCTGGATGTCACTGTCTGTCTCCATGCAGGAGGGGGAGTATATAGAGGAACACAGGGGTCTGTACAAGGACGTGATGATGGAGAATCACCGGCCCCTCACATCACTGGGTAAGAGGAGACTGTCATGTATTGTACAGGGGAGAGCAGGTATGGGGGCCCCCTATATACACACATCATCTGATAATCACATATATACACTGTACTCAGTCACTGTGTGTCTCCTACAGATGGGCCCAGTAACAGAGATACCCCAGAGAGATGTCCCCGTCCTCTGTATTCCCAGGATTGTACAGAGGAGTATCACAGGATCCCACAGGAGGATCAGGTAGGTGGGATTTAGGGTCTCACCAATATACCAAAGTGACCGTCACTATATGATCTGTAGAGGAGCTATGTGTCTTATACACTGATATTATACTGTTTCACCTCAGTTTAATCTGACTGTATGCAAATGTCATTATAGTCTGTGTTTTTTTGTTTTTTTCCCTCTTGTGTCCTAGAGGATGCTTGGGCCATATTAGTACCATGGGGTATAGACGGGTCCACCAGGAGCCATTGGCACTTTAAGAGTTTGAGAGTGTGGGCTGGCTCCTCCCTCTATGCCCCACCTACCAGACTCAGTTTAGAAAATGTGCCCGGAGGAGCCGGTCACAGCTAGGGGAGGGAGCTCTCCTGAGTTCTCTTAGGAAAAGTGTATTTTCTTTATTTCAGAGTTTATTTTTTTACAGGGAGGCTGCTGGTGACAGCTTCCTTGCAGGCGAGGGACTGAGAGGGGAGGAGTAGTGTCCGCCCTGCATGGTCCTGCCCCTGCTGACTGGACGTTGAGCTCCAGCGGGGTCTGATCACGTCCCGCTGCAGGGGAGCGCTCGCCCTGGTAGCCAGCTGCCACACCCTCAGGGAACTGAAGATGACGAGTGAGTCACTGTCCCCCCTTGCAAGCGGGGGGGTCAGTGTGAAGAGGGCGGCTAGAGGGTAACCGCGCTCCTGGAATGCTCAGCGGTACTGCGGTGAAGCGCTGGAGGGAGGGGTTGACCCCCTGGGCCAGCTTCGGACCCTAATCTGACCACAAGCAGCCTGTCGGGGGTCTGTGGATCCAGGCCAGCATAAATCCCTCCGACCAGTATAATCTTCATTGAGCGGGAAGACAGCGCCATTGAGGGGGCGGAGCTTCTCCTCAGAGCGGACCCAGCAGCGTTCAGCGCCATTTTCCTGCCAGTGGATGCCAGGTCTCTCCTGAATGACTCCAGCTATCGGTACGGTACCAGGGGGTTGTAGAAGGGAGGGGAGGCTGTATTATAGGCTGTCTCTCCTATTAAGGGGCACAGTCAGCGCTGGTTTGGGGTCTCCTTATACCTGTAATAGCGCTGTTTGTGGGTTGGCTCCAATCTCTGTGTCTCTCTGCCATTCTTGGGGGGAAACTCTGTCTTCCAGTACCCTGTGTGTATGTGGGGTGTTTGAGGGTGTGTGACAACATGTCCAGGGACACTGTTTCATATGCTGCAGAGGATTTGTCTTCCCAGGAAGATCCCATGCCATGTAATCAGGATTGCACTGTTTTAGCACAGATCCCAGCTAGAGAGCCAGAATGGTTAGCCTCTCTGAGGAGGACTATTTCCCAGATTTCTGATAGGGTTGCTAGGACTGAGCATGCCATTCAGGTCCTCCAGTCCTCTATGGTGGTGTGGTCTGATTCTGCCTCCTCGGGGTCCCCTGCGGTTCATTCTCACTAACGTGCGCTGGCAATTATGCAGGATGACACGGACACCGACTCTGACGCTGCAGACGGTGAAGGGGATGTGTTGAGGAGGACGGCATCACTTGCCAAGCGGGTGCAGGTGATGATTGAGGCTGTTAGGGATGTTGTACACATTTCAGACACAGTTCCGGAACAGGTGGAGGAGGCCTCCTTCACAGATAATAAGAAGCCCCCCCTCACCTTCCCGGCATCCAAGGAATTGAATGCTATCTTTGAAAAGGCATGGAAAACTCCGGAAAAGAAATTCCAGATTCCCAAGAGGGTCTTGGTGGCTTTTCCCTTCCCAGAGGAAGATAGAAAGAGATGGGAGTCCCCACCGATGGTCGACGCCTCTGTCTCCAGGCTGTCCAAACAGGTGGTATTACCGGTCCCGGGATCTACCGCGTTAAAGGACCCGGCAGATCGCAAAGGTGGATGTTACACGGAAATCCATTTACACGGCTTCAGGGGCCATATTGCGGCCTACTATGGCCTGTGCATGGATTGCTAAAGCTATTGCCAGGTGGTTAATCACTCTACAGGAGGAGTCGTCTACGCTGGACAAAGGTGACGTTGATTTATTTTTACGTAATATTCAGGATTCTGCAGGGTTCCTGGTGGATTCCATGAAAGACCTGGGTTCCATGTCCGTCTCGGCTCGCAGGGGTCTCTGGCTGCGCAACTGGTCTGCGGACGCGGAATCCAGGAAGTGTGTGGAGAGCCTGTCATACAAAGGTTAGGCTCTCTTTGGGGAGGCGCTGGATGCGTGGGTTGCCACGACTACCGCTGGTAAGTCTCCTTTTCTCCCCTCAGCTGCACCGGCTACGAAGAAACCTTTCTCGTATGTCCTAGAGGATGCGGGGGTCACCAAAAGAACCATGGGGTATAGACGGGATCCGCAGGAGACATGGGCACTTTAAGACTTTTAAGGGGCGTGACCTGGCTCCTCCCTCTGTATCCCTCTCCAGACTCAGTTTAGAATTGTGCCCAGTGAGACTGGATGCACTCCAGGGGAGCTCTACTGAGTTTCTCTGAAAAGACTTATGTTAGGTTTTTATGTTCAGGGAGGACTGCTGGCAACAGGCTCCCTGCTTCGTGGGACCTAGGGGAGAGAAGCAGAATCTCTTCCGTATAAGGGTGGTGTGTTTGGTGACGGCCTCACTGATTTAGACTCTACGGCTACCGCGGGTAAGTCGTCCTTTTTACCTAATGTTCCTGCGCAACAAAAAAAAACACACCACTATTAAATGCAGTCCTTTCGGCCCAATAAATACAGGAGAGGCCGAGGTTCCTCCTTCCTTGCTACTAGAGGTAGGGGAAGAGGTAAACGAGCACCCGCCTCATCGAGTTCCCAGGAGCAGAAGTCCTCCCTGGCTTCTGCCAAATCCACCGCATGATGCTGGGACTCCCATAAGGGAGCCCGCACCGGTGGGGGCACGTCTAAAGCTCTTCAGTCAGTTCTGGTTTCGCTCAGGCCTGGACTTGTGGGTTTTACAAATAGTGTCCCAAGGGTTCAAACTAGAGTTTCAAGACTTCCCCCTCGCCGTTTTTTTTTTCTTCAAATTGGCCTTACCAGCTTCTCTTCTAGACAGGGAGGTGGTCTGCGGCGCGATACAAAAGTTGTATCAAAACCAGGTTGTGATCCCGGTTCCCCTGTCACAACAGGGAGAAGGCTTTTATTCACGCCTATTCGTGGTCCTGAAGCCGGACGGTTCGGTCAGACCGATCCTAAACCTAAAATCTCTCAATTTCTACCTGAAGAAATTCAAGATGGAGTCTCTCCGAGTGGTGATCTCCAGTCTGGAGGAAGGGGATTTTATGGTGTCGTTGGACATAAAGGATGCCTACTTGCATGTTCCCATTTATCCTCCACATCAGGCTTACCTGAGGTTTGCAATTCAGGATTGTCATTACCAATTCCAGCCGTTGCCGTTTGGTCTGTCCACGGCTCCGAGGATTTTCACCAAGGTGATGGCGGAAATTATGTTTCTCCTCCGCAAGCAAGGAGTCACAATTATCCCGTACTTGGACGATCTCCTGATAAAAGCGAGATTAAGGGATCAGTTGGTACAGAACATTGCACTATCCCTGACAGTGCTTCAACAACATGGTTGAAGCACAGTTAATTTCCGACAACTTGGTTGGCGTTTTTGGGAATGATACTGGACACAGACCTGCAGAGTTTTTCTTCTAGTGGAAAAGGCTCTGGAGATTCAGGGTCTGGTCAAACTCATACTGAAACCAGCAACAGTCTCCATCCATCAATGCATTTGGTTGCTGGGGAAGATGGTTGCGGCCTACGAGGCCATTCGATTTGATAGGTTCCATGCCAGAGTTTTTCAGTGGGACCTGTTGGACAAGTGGTCCGGATCCCACCTCCACATGCACCGGAGGATAATCCTGTCTTCCAAGACCAGAATCTCACTCCTGTGGTGGCTGCACAGCTCTCACCTCCTAGAGGGGCGCAGGTTCGGGATCCAGGACTGGATCCTAGTGACCACGGATGCAAGTCTCCAAGGTTGGGGGGCAGTCACATAAGGGGAAAACTTCCAAGGAAAATGGTCAAGTCAGGAAACTTGACTCCACATCAACGTTCTGGAATTAAGAGCCATTTACAACGGCCTTCTACAAGCGGAACGTCTTCTTCGCACTCTGCCCGTACTGATCAAATCGGACAATGTCACAGCAGTAGCATACATAAACCGCCAGGGCAGAACAAAAAGCAGAGCAGCGATGGCAGAAGCCACAAAGATTCTCCACTGGGCAGAAAAGCATACAAGCGCTCTATCAGCGATATTCATTCCAGGAGTGGACAGCTGGGAAGCAGACTTCCTCAGCAGACACTATCTCCATCCAGGAGAGTGGGGCCTCCATCAAAAGGTCTTCACAGAAGTGACAAGTCTTTGGGGGGTTCCCCATATAGACATGATGGCGTCTCGTCTCAACTAGAAGCTTCAGAGGTATTGGTCCAGGGACCCTCAAGCAACAGCAGTGGATGCACTGGTGACACCGTGGGTGTTTCAGTTGGTGTATGTATTCCCTCCACTTCCTCTCATTCCAAAAGTTCTAAAGAACAAAAGTTTGAGCAGTCCTCGTGGTCCCAGACTGGCCAAGGAGGATTTGGTACCCGGATCTTCGGGCATTAATCGTAGAAGATCCCTAGCCTCTTCCTCTCCGCGAGGACCTGTTGCAGCAAGGGCCGTGCGTGTATCATGACTTACAGCGGCTACGTTTGACGGCATGGCGGTTGAACGCCTGATCCTAGCTCGCAAGGGTATTCCCAGCGAGGTTATTCCCACTCTTATTCAGGCAGAAAAGGAGTTACGTTGAAGCATTACCACCGTATTTGGAGAAAATATGTTTCTTGGTGTGAATCCAAGAAGGCTCCTACGGAGGAATTTCAGCAGGGGCGTTTTTTCCATTTTCTGCAAGCAGGTGTGGATGCGGGCCTAAAATTGGGCTCGATTAAGGTTCAGATTTCAGCCTTATCGGTTTTCTTTCAAAAACAATTGGCCTCCCTTCCGGAAGTTCAGACTTTCGTGAAGGGTGTGTTACACATCCAACCCCCATTTGTGGCACCATGGGACCTTAATGTGGTGTTGCAGTTCCTTCAATCACGTTGGTTTGAACCCTTAGGGAAGGTGGAATTGAAATTCCTCACTTGGAAAGTGGTCATCCTGTTGGCCTTGGCATCCACAAGGCGGGTGTCTGAGTTAGCGGCCTTGTCTCAAAAGAGCCCTTATTTGATCTTTCATGAAGATAGAGCAGAGTTGAAAACTCGTCAACATTTTCTGCCGAAAGTGGTTTCATCTTTCCACATGAACCAACCGATTGTGGTGCCAGTGGCTACTGACTCTTTGGTTGAATCAAAGTCTCTGGATGTGGTCAGAGCTTTGAAAATTTATGTCGCCAGAACTGCTCCGATTAGGAAAACAGAGGCTCTGTTTGTCCTGTATGCTCCCAACAATATTGGGTGTCCTACTTCCAAGCAGGCTATTGCACACTGGATCTATAATACGATTCAGCAGGCTCATTCCACGGCAGGATTGCTGTTACCAAAATCGGTGAAGGCCCACTCTACTAGGAAGGTGGGTTCGTCCTGGGCGGCTGCTCAGGGAGTCTCGGCATTGCAACTTTGCCGAGCTGCTACTTGGTCACCTGTCCCAGTGCGTACTGTATCTGCGGTATTCGTTGTGGTTACACACTAGTTGTGTTTCACTTCTGTTTAGCATGTTGCTGAATTTTGTTCATGTCCGTTGACCTGTTCAGTTGAATGTCATGTTGTACGGCATGCTTAAGGCGTGAGCTGGTATGATGCTCACCATGGTTTAATAATTCTTTTCCTGGAAATCTCCGTCTCTTTGGGCACAGTTCCTATACTGAGTCTGGAGGAGGGATATAGAGGGAGGAGCCAGGTCACGCCGCTTAAAAGTCTTAAAGTGCCCATGTCTCCTGCGGATCCCGTCTATACCCCATGGTTCTTTTGACGACCTCAGCATCGTCTACGGACTAAGAGAAAAGGATTTACCGGTAGGTATCAAAATCCTATTTTTTCATCTACCACGTCACAGTCCTTTTGGCCTGCGAGGCCTAGAAGAATAAGCCTCCGAACACCTTCTTCAGAGGTGGTCGTGCCAAAGGAAATAAAACCTGCTCCCGCAGGTTCCCAGACCCAGAAGCCCGCTTCTGATATCCCTAGGTCCCCCGCATTACGGTGGACAGCTAGGCCTGGAGGAAGGTCAGGTGGGGGCTAGACTCTGGCAGTTCAGCCACGTCTGGGTATCATCTGGCCTGGACCCCAGGGTCCTGGATATAGTGTCCAGGGGGTACAGACTGGAGTTTCAAGATCCCCCGCCTCACCTTTTCTTCAGGTTGGGTTTGCCAGCCCTGCTGGCAGGCAGGACAATTCTTTTGGAGGCCATCAGAAAATTGGTGGTGTCAGAGGTCCTTGTTCCTGTCCCACTTCAGCAGTGGAACAAGGGTTATTATTTGAACCTTTTTGTGGTACCGAAACCGGATGGTTCGGTACAGCCTATTCTAAACTTAAAATCTTTGAACCCTTATCTCAGGGAGTTCAAATTCAAGATGGCATCTGAGAGCTGTCATCTCAGGACTGTCGGAGGGGGAGTTCCTGGTGTCCCTGGACATCAAGGATGCTTACCTCCACATTCCCATTTGTACGCCGCATCAAGCATATCTCAGGTTTGCGCTGATGGACGATCATTATCAGTTCCAGGCGCTACCGTTTGGCCTCTCCACAGCACTGAGGATCTTCATCAAGGTGATAGCGGAGATGATGGTTCTCCTCCGCAAACAGGGGGTGAACATAATTCCATATCTGGACGATCTCCTGATCAAGGCGTTGTCCAGGGTGAGGTTGTTGCGTTACATCGCGCTCAGGAGGCACGGTTGAATCCTAAACCTTCCAAAGTCTCATCTGGAGCCGACAAAGAGGCTGTCTTTCCTGGGAATGATCCTTGACACGGAAGTGCAGAGGGTATTTCTGCCGGTGGATTAAGCGTTGGTGATTCAAGCAATGATCTGGGAGGTCCTAAAGCCTACCCGGGTATCTGTTCATCAATGCATACACCTTCTGGGGAAGATGGTTGCTGCCTACGAGGCTCTGCAGTACGGCAGGTTTCATGCTCGACTCTTTCAGCTGGACCTATTGGACCAGTGGTCGGGCTCTCACCTACACATGCACAAGAGGATACGCCTGTCTCCGAAAGCCAGGATTTCACTCCCCTGGTGGCTGCAACTTCCGCACCTTCTGGAAGGGAGAAGGTTCGGAATTCAAGACTGGATCCTTTTAACCACAGATGCAAGTCTAAGAGGTTGGGGAGCAGTCGCTCTGGGGGAAACCTTTCAGGGACGATGGTCGGATCAAGAGTCACTTCTCCCAATAAACATCCTGGAACTCAGGGCCGTTTACAACGCCCTTCTGCAAGCAGCACACCTTTTACGGGATCGGGCTGTTCAGGTGCAGTCGGACAATGTGACCACAGTGGCCTACATAAACCGACAAGGTGGAATGAAGAGCAGCGCTGCCATGTCAGAGGTGTAAAAAATCCTCATCTGGGCAAAAAGGCACGCGGTGGCGATATCGGCAATCTTCATTCCGGGCGTAGACAACTGGGAAGCAGACTTCCTCAGCAGACACGATCTCCATCCAGGGGAGTGGGGCCTCCATCCGAAGGTGTTAGAGGAGGTAACCGGTTGGTGGGGGGTTCCCCACATATACATGATGGCCTCACGCCTCAACAAGAAGCTTCGGAGGTACTGTTCCAGGTCAAGAGACCGACAGGCAGTGGTGGTGGACGCACTGGTAATACCGTGGGTGTTTAAGTCAGTGTATGTTTTCCCTCCACTTCCTCTGATACCAAAGGTTCTTCAGTTTCGTGAGAAGAACAAAGGTTGAGGCTATCCTCATTGCTCTGGACTGGCCAAGGAGGGCTTGGTATGCGGATCTGCTGGATCTTCTGCTGGCCTTTACCTCTTCGGGAGGATCTGCTTCTGCAGGGGCCGTTCGCTTATCAAGACTTACCGCGGCTACGTTTGACTGCATGGCAGTTGAACGCCAGATCTTAGCTCGGAAAGGTATCCCGAGTGAGGTCATTCCTACCCTGATACAGGCCAGGAAGGGGGTAACGTCTAAACATTACCATCGCATTTGGAAGAAATATATTTCTTGGTGTGAGGCCAAGAAGTTTCCGGCGGTGGAGTTTTAACTTGGACGTTTTCTCCTTTTCCTGCAAGCAGGGGTGGATATGGGACTGAGCCTGGGCTCCATCAAGGTCCAGATCTCTGCTTTGTCCATCTTCTTCCAAAAACAATTGGCTGTTCTTCCTGAGGTTCAGACCTTTTTGAAAGGGGTTCTGCACATCCAGCATCCCTTTGTGGCCCCTACGGCTCCATGGGATCTTGATGTGGTGTGGCAGTTCCTGCAATCTGCTTGGTTTAAGCCTCTACAGGAGGCTGACCTCAAGTTTCTCACATGGAAGGCGGTCACCTTGTTGGCCTTGGCTTCTGCACAACTCGTGTCGGAATTGGGGGCTTTATCTTGTAAAAGCCCCTATCTGATCTTCCATGAAGACAGGGCGGAACTTAGGACTCATGCACAGTTCCACCAAAGGTTGTGTCGGCTTTCCACATCAACCAACCTATTGTGGTGCCAGTTGCTACTGACTCAATTACTTCAAAGGCCTTGGATGTAGGGAGGACTTTGAAGATTTACGTGAAGAGGACGGCTCGTCATAGGAAAAGTGACTCTCTGTTTGTCCTCTATGATCCAAAAAAAATTTGATTTCCTGCTGGATCAGGTTCACTGTCCAGTATGCTTATTCCACGGCAGGATTGCCGTGTCCGAGATCTGTACAGGCCTACTCTACTCGTAAAGTGGGCTCTTCCTGGGCGGCTGCCCGGGGTGTCTCGGCGGTACAACTCTGCCAAGCAGCTACTTGGTCTGGGTCGAACACGTTTTGCCAAGTTTTACAAGTCCGATACTTTGGCCTCTGATGACCTCAAGTTTGGTCAAGCAGTGTTGCAAGAGCCTCCGCTCTCCCTCCCGTACTGGGAGCTTTGGTACATCCCCATGCTACTATTATGGACCCCAGCATCCTCTAGGACGTAAGAGAAAATAGGATTTTGGTTACCTACCGGTAAATCCTTTTCTCGTAGTCCGTAGAAGATGCTGGGCATTGGTTTTATGGTTCAGTGTTACCTGGTTCCTAGGTAAATTCTGCGTTGTTTATTATTTCAGCTGTTGCTGAAGTTGTTCCGGCATGTTGTCCGGATTATCCTGTTTGTGTGAGCTGGTATAAATCTCACCACTATCTGTGTAATGCCTTCTCTCTAAGTATGTTGTCTCCTCGGGCACAGTTTCTAGAGTGAGTCTGGTAGGAGGGGCATAGAGGGAGGAGCCAGCCCACACTCTTAAACTCGTAAAGTGCCAATGGCTCCTGGTGGACCCGTCTATACCCCTTGGTACTAATATGGACCCCAGCATCCTCTATGGACTACGAGAAAAGGATTTACCGGTAGGTAACCAAAATCCTATTTTTTTAGGTAGAACATCTGTCTAATATTAAAACAGAAGATACAGAGGGAGAAGAAGAGACGTATGTGACTGTTATAAAAGAAGAAGATATAGACGGAGAAGAGGAGACATATGTGACTGATATAAAGGCAGAAGATATAGAGGGAGAAGAGGAGACGTATGTGACTGATATAAAGACAGAAGATATAGAGGGAGAAGAAGAGACAAATGTGACCGATATAAAGGCAGAAGATATAGAGGGAGAAGAAGAGACATATGTGACTGATATGAAGGAAGAAGATACAGAGGGAGAAGAAGACACGTATGTGAGGGGTAATCAGCAGTGTAAGGAGGAGGAGATCCCTACAGATATCAGCACAGGTGAGTAATAAACACTTATTACAGAAGTCAAATATTCTCATTGCTGTCACTACAGCAATCTCTTATCCTACACCCTCCTCCGCCATCAACCCTGTTCTCAGTTGGGTGTTTCTAACAAGGCTATCCATGACAACTATCACATGTAGAGAGTTATTACACACAGCACTATAATGTTATTAAAAGTAACAAGCAGAAGTTTATTAGTGATTATATATAAATGTGTATATACGTATGTATATAATATAATTAGTATTGTTTTTTGTGGAGTGCCTAATTTACATGCATTTTGTTAGATGATGCAGGTATGAAATATATCCTGCTATACAGTAGACATAACCTCACCAAATACAATTCGTATAAGATTTAGAAATAAAATGAAATTTGAATCTAGAACTTCAAGTAAAACAGATTAAAAGCTTATCACAAGTACATATTTGTATAATCATAAGGCAAGCGTTTTGCACTTGTTGTCACCCTTGCATGGGCGGGCTTGTTCTTATCCACTCCAATTCACTCTAAATCCAAATTGCGTGTCTCCCAACGTGTTTCGTCAATAGTGACTTCTTCAGGGGTGTTTTCTGTTAAAGGCTTTATCCTCAAATATCAATTGTGCAGACTTGAAATAATTGTGTAACCTTCAGACGGTAATTGTGGACTTGTTCATGATGAACACATTCCTAATTACTTGTGAATAATAGTTCCTGCTCTGTGCAGTTCTGAGGTTATGACTTTAGGGAATGTAATGGTCAGATCAAATATTGCTCAATCTAAGGTCTCCCAGTAGCCTTACTACATACATAAATGTGTCATTACTATTTTAACTAACAATAATAAACAGTGGAGTTTTAGTTCATGTATTGCTCAGTGCATTTAAGCCTGCAGCTCCCGACAAGGGACCCCGCTATACTGCAGGTCCTACTCTATTGCTCAAAATAATTACCATAAAAACAACTATCACATTAGTGTAAAACTTTAGGTTTGCTCTCAGCATCGGAACATTTGCCGAAAGGCTCGGATTGGTTTTCAGATCATCAGCTGACGTGCCACCATATCTCACGTGGCCCTCCAATTCACCAGATCTGGGACTGTGGGACTGTTTGGTTGGGTACGGCATTGTACTGTTGGTGCAGTTCCTGATGCGTTTGGAACGATTGGTGGTTGCTAGACGCCCTAAATGCCTGTGGTCCTGATTTGTCATGATCTACTTTTGCCCACTGTTCCACAGCTGAGATTCTTGGTGTCCATGCTTCTTCCACTGTAGATGGATACTACTCACTGTCTACAAGGGATCACCAACAAACAAATGCCGGTCTCTGACAAAACCAATGGCTCCCTTATGCCAGTCGTATCACGTGCATGACCTATGGTCCCATCTGAAAAAGAAACAATATCTCAACAAATTTGCATTGTATCAATACCTCAGACATTCACAATGATCATCCAGTAGTTTTAGTGTCACCATCTACACACATGTGCACGTCCCATGTCGTTGTACTTATATATATTATGGTAAAGCGGCACTCCTCAAGAAGACCTGAAGTTGATATTAAAGAATCAATAGCCGGTGCCCTCCAAACCAGGCTGCATCAGTTGGTATAACGTAATGTGGAATCCATACAAGGAGGCACTCAGAATAAATAGACCAGGCAGTTTATTGTACCAACGTTTCAATGCTCTATTCGCGGCATTTTCGTTAGGGTGCAGAACACAAGAGACATACAACCACTCACCTAATATACCCGGTGGAACCGTCCATGTCGCCATCCGTTGCGCGCTCCAGCACATCAAAGTGACATCATCTGACGCACGCTACGTCCGGGGACACGGAGAGAACCTCGTCCACGTGACCAATAGTAACCAATGAGGAGAAAAGTATCAAGTAACCTGCCAACAAAACAGTGTAACAACACCAATCAAATTCTATCCTCTTAGATATATATATCTTTCTCCGGCAGGGACCACAGGTTATCCATAGGATAACATTGGGATATGATGACGTGACAGCGGATTTGCAACAAACTGTCAAAGCTTTCAGCCTCCCAGCATGCAACGGGCCTGTCCATATATCCCCGCCTCCTGGCTCAGGCAAATCGGCTTTTTGTTTGGTGCGGCAGGAGCCGGACCATGGTCCGAGGGCTGATATTTAGCAGCCATAAGTTTTGTAATTTTATTTTTATATGAGTGATCTTTCTAAAAAACATCTTATACTCACCTTAGAGTCGCTCCAACAACTCCCCGCCGGGTCGCGACAACGCTTTCCCATGTGTACAGTGAGGCAGGCACAGGTTCTGGTAAACTGGTAAACCTTCATGGGCTACTTTGCACAGACATTATTCAATGTAGCTGAACAGTTTATACCAGCTCCTATACCTGTGATAGGTTTCACTATTAACCCTTACATGCAACATTCATTCTGAGGTTTATACACCTAGGGAATTGTCAGCCTCTCAAAAAAGCAGACTGAAAGGCTGGTGGTAAGTAAATCACATAGACATGATACAACATCTTCACAGTCACTTATACATGTTTTAGAGGAGGATTCGTTGGAGGATGAGGACTCATTGCACTTCAGAAGGTCTCAGCTCAGTGGACATATCTGAGCTAATTAGTGCTATGTAAGCCATTCTATCCTCAGAAGAGGCAGCAGAGCCTGTGTTAAAAAACTAAGGCAACTGTGTTTAAACATCCCAAAACAGCTGATGGAAATTTTGGGTTACGCCCAGTAGGAAATTAGTATTCCAGGAAATGGAATTCCAATTATCCTCGTCCAGCTGGGGACTGTTTAAAAAACAAAACAAAAAGGGAGATGGCTCCCAAAGTAGATTTGCAGGTCTTAGATTGGTGCGAAAATCTACATTACTTTTGTTTTCAACATCAATAAATGATGTCACTGGTTGTGTGGCCTGACTGGAAAGGCAGCAGGAAGCAGGATAAAGTACTCCTGCTTATATAGGTCCTTTCTGCCTTTTACAGCTGTTCTACGGGCTCTTTCGGGCCCTTTCTTGCCCCTCTGTGTGTTTTGTAGGTTGCGGAGGCGGGGAGCCATTCATTTGGCTTTTGCAGGTTGCAGCCTACCCCCGGATCCGAAGCCGCGGACTGAAGTTATGCAGTGATCCCACCGCAGACCGGACCTCAGCGAGGTAGCGCTGCTACTCACCGAGGGCTGTGTGGCTCTTGTGCCTAGCCGTGCTGTTGAAGCCGTTTGGAGAGGCTGACTGGGGATCAGCGGTGACCGCGGTGGGAGACACGGAGCGGAGCTGCTCTCCCGGCATCTGATGCGGTGCATACTACGGGGATTGGTGGCCTCAGCAGGGACGCGTCAGTTTAGTCAGCTCACCTGCCCGCAGCCTGCCTTCTCCTACTGTCCGGCCGTTGAAGCCCTGAGTCGTGGCAGCGGGGAATACATGGAGCGATTGCCTGTCATCACTCCAGCAGTGTCCCGGCATCTCCCCTCTCCTCCTAACCCATGGTGCTACGGGGGAATCTGGCGGAGCTTTGAATTATAGAGAACATACACGTGGGGTTCCTATGCATCCAGATACGCTACCCTGTGCCACTGCATCCTAGTACCCTCTCCTCTCCTGCCTTATTACTGACCTGGTTCACCCGCCATAGCCGGACAGTTTCTTCTGATTTGGGCTTCCCTGCCAGAAGTGGCCATCTTGAAAACTGGAAGTATAGCCACATGCCCTCCTGAAACCAGCCGCTTCTCTGGGAGCTACAGACACTGACAGCCCATGATCAGTGCCCTTCAGCCTCAGTGATTTCCGGCAGGGACTTCTGCCGCTGCGGCCCTACCTGGGCAGTAAGTGGTCGCCTGAACTGCTTTAATTATTATTATTGCCTGGCCTCCACTCATGCTCTGTTGACTCCCTCTAGTGGCAGACTGTGCTGACTACAGCCTCCATACTGTTTGACTTCTTCAATACTTCTGCTATGGCCTCCTGACCTTGTTCTCTAATCTCCGTAATGTTATGCTGATGAATGGGCAGAACTGGAAAATCATCTCATAAGAAAGCTAAACCCATTGTTTAAACTCGTTGTTTAAACCCATGGCTAGCCAGGTGGGCTCTCTTCTTCTCTCGGTTCTCCTTCAAACTCTTTAACCGCCCAGGAACCTTATATCGAAGAGCAGATGCACTATCTCGTTATTTTCAAATGAATGATTCACTCAACTCCTCTGAGAAACAATTTATTCTGAATCCGGCTTCATTTGCTCCAGCTCGTACTGTTCGGGCTGTAACACACTGGCCGGTTTCTCCCGGCTGGCAAAAAGCCGGACAAACTATGTCCGGCTTTTTGCCATCTGGGAGAAATCGGCAGAGTCTGTCACACAGGACGGCTTTGAGCCGTGTGTAATGCTGTGCGCATGCGCAGCATTAGACACGGCTTGGGAAAAAGGCGTTGTGTGTGAAAGCTCCCCTTCACACACACACGGTTCACTGACTGCAAAGACGGTCCGGCAGCCGGACCTTCCAGTGGATAGTTCCGGCTGCAACCCAGCAGCCAGGCCGGGGCCGTGCAGTGTGAAGGGACCCTACCCCTCACACTGTTAATTACAATGCCGGCACGGGAAAAAGCCATCCGGCTTTTTCCCGGCCTGCAAAAGCCGGCTCGTGTGTTTTAGCCCTTCCTCTACCTCCTCCGGGGAGAACTTTTGTAGCACCAAAATTTTGCAGGAAATTGCTTACGTGGGCTCATTCTTCATCTTTCATGGGTCATGCCAGTGGTCTTAAGACTCTCAAGTTCATTCAGCAATTCTACTGTTGGCCTCATCTTAAAACGGATGTCTTTGAATTTGTAGCAGCCTTTTCCAAGTGTTTTCAACATAAAAGTCCACGAACATCTACCTCGGGTCTTCTTCATCCACTTCCAATACCTCTAAAGCCTTGGACTCACATCTCTATGGATTTCATAACCGATTTGCCAGTCTCCATAGGGCACAACACCATTTGGGTCATTTGTGGAATTATTTTCGAAGAAGGCTCACTTCATACCCCTCACCGGTCTTCCCTCTGCTCCTCAGCTATCCAAATTGTTTTTCTCATAGATTTTTCATTTGCATGGCCTTCCACAGGAAATAGTTTCTGATCAGGGTCCTCAATTCGTCGCCAAGTTCTGGAAAGCTCTCAGCTCTGTTCTAGGAATCAAGTTGAACTTCTCTTCAGCCTACCATCCCCAGACTGACTGACAGACTGAGAGAGTCAACCAAGATCTGGAAACTTTCTTATGGATGTTCATGTCCCCTGCTCAGGAAGACTGGATGGATTACCTCCCATTTGCTGAGTTTGCATACAATAACCTATATCATTCTTCTACCAATTCCACTCCTTTCTTCATTAATTATAGTTTTCATCCACAAGTTCCTTCCTTGTAATTTCTCCCACCTCTTGAGGTTCCTGCTGCTGAATCTGCTCTTCGTCGGTTCACTAAGATTTGGAGACAAATTTATAAGGCGCTACTTAAGACTTCCCAGAAATAAAAGACCTACGCTGATCGGAAACATAGGGCTGTTACTAGTCTCAAAGTGGGAGATCGTGTTTGGATATCCACCAGAAACCTCAGACTCAATGTTCCTACCAAAAAGTTTGCTCCAAGATTCATCGGTCCGTATCCTATTAAAAGAGCGTTGAATCCTGTTTCTTACAAGGTGAAACTGCCTCCCTATTTTAAATTTTAAAATTCCCAATGCCTTTCACATTTCTCTGCTAAAGCCTCTTGTACTAAATCTTTTTCGGGCAGCTTTCCCTTAACCTCCCAGGGTTAAAGCTGCTCAAAATGAGGAACTCGAGGTTCATAAGTTTCTTGACTTCCGCAAGAGGTATGGTCGTGTCCAGTATCTCATAGATTGGAGAGGATATGGTCCGGAGGAAAGATCTTGTGTGGCTGCAGAGGATGTTCATGCTCCAAGACTATGTTGTGCCTTTCATGCCAAGAATCCCACTAAGCAACATGGGTGTTCGGAGACCACCCTAAAAAGAGGGGTACTGTCAGCATCTGGAGTCTTACCACCGGTTCTGGTCCCTGCGGCCTTCCTCTTAGCTGGATGGTGTCGCTGCGATAGATAGGCACTACAGCAGCAAGGTCCTCTGGTGCGCCTGCCGGGGGTCTGGAGGCCGGGGTCCGGGTCCTGGGGAGCGGAGCATGGCAGCCGGAGGTGTCTGTTTCCAAGTGTCCTGTTGCTGGAGTGCAGCATCTGGGAGGCTGAGGCCAGAGGTAGTGGCTGTGTGCTGGTTTCACATGTGTCCTCTGTGCAGGGAGCCACCACGTTGGAGACCAATCCAAGTCAATAGGTATCCCAGTTCGAGTCCAGCCAATCCGGTACAGGCTTCCCTTATAAAAAGGGGTTGATGCTTAGCTATGTTGCCAGTACTTCAAGTTACTTGCTGCTGTAAGGTGCCCTGCGCTCTGCGCTCCCAGGTTAACCCCTGGTATCCTGGTTCTGCTCCCAGTCCACCTACTCTTGCGATTTAACCGCTGGGTCCTCTATCTGGTAGAGGGTCTCCGTTTGCTGATGGTGCTCACAGCCATACGCTCTTCGTCAGTGTTTAAAAATCACAAGTCATCTCTTCATTCCATGTTCTTCAGCATCATTTACAAATCACAAGTCACTTCATTCAGTATTTTTCAGCGTCGGTTACAAGTCATGAACCTTTCGTCTTTCAGAATTCACTCAGACTTCTCTCCTAGTCATTGTGTATGATTGAGGTCTCATTAAAACTGAATTCCTCTTTCTTCAGTGTATCGTTCTCGGTCATTGTCCTCATTGCCTACCCCTCTACATCTTCGGGCCTAAGTGTTCAATCCATGAATAAGAACTACATTCAGCCACCTCGTTTCCTTCCTTTGCCGATAGCTGCTCCCTCAGTCAATTATCAGTCATCAGATCCCCAACTCAGGCCAAGCGTGACATGGAAGAAGGGGAATTCCTGGTTTCTTTGGATATTAAGGATGCGTATCTTCACATCCCAATATGGCTGCCTCTTCAGGTTTACCTCATGTTTGCACTGCAGCACAGTCACTACCAGGCCTTGCCTTTTGGTCTCTCAACTGCACTGAGGGTATTATCAGGGGTGATGGCAGAGATGTTGCTACAACTCCACAAGCAGGAAGTGAACATCATTCCATACTTCGATCTCCTCATAATGGCTATATTCAGAGCACAGTTGATGGAAAAGATCAGCCTTCCAACACGACTACTCACGGATCATGGGTGGATTCTCAGTCTGCAGAAATCCCACCTAGAACCTATGCAGAGGCTTCAGTTCCTGGTAATGATACTGGACACGATGTCTCAGAAGGTGTTCCTTCCTATGGACAAGGCAAAGATAATTCAGACGATGGTACGTTCCATTTTGAAGCTGAACAAAATCTCGGTACATCTTTGCATACGCTTACTGGGAAAGATGATGGCCTCCTACGACACAATTCAGTACGGAAGATTCCATGCATGACCATTCCAGCTGGATCTGCTGGACAAATGGTCTGGGTCACATCTACACATGCGCCAGATGATATGCCTTTCACCAAACGCCAGGATTTCCCTCTTATGGTGGTTACTGATCTCCCTCCTGGAGGGTCGACACTTCAGAATTCAGGATTGGATTCTGTTGACAACGGTTGCAAGCCTCCATTGTTGGGGTACAGTGACCCTAGGGGCTCGGTTCCAATGAAGGTGGTCTGATCAAGAGGCTTCCCTTCCGATAAATGTTTTGGAACTCAGGGTGATTTACAATGCCCTTTTGCTGACCTCTATGTCCTACAGTATCAGGCCATACAGGTATTGTCAGAAAACGCACCAACTGTGGTGTACATAAACCAACAAGGAGGTCCAAACAGCAGAGCTGCAATGAGGGAGGTGTCACAGATACTCCTCTGGGTGGAGCATAATCCCAAGGCCATTTCCGCCGTATTAATTCCGTGAGTAGACAATTGGGGAGCAGACTTCCTTAGTAGACACGATCTGCACCTGGGGAAATGGGTTCTCTACCCGCAAGTGTTACAGCAGATATTTCATTGGTGGGGCTGCCTGCAAATCGACTTGTTGGTTTCTCAGCTCACCAAGAAGCTCCTGCGCTACTGTTCTGGGACGAGGGATCCACAGGCCGTAGCAGTGGATGCTCTGGCGACACCGTGGATTTACCGGTTGGTGTACTTGTTTCCTCCAGTTCCTCTAATTCCAAGAGTTCTCAAAGGATTTAAAGGGGCAGGGTGCAGGCAATTCTGATTGCCCCATACTGGCCCTGCAGGGCCTGGTATGTAGACATTCTAGTCTTATTACTCGTAGGCCCCTAGCCTCTGCCACTTTAGGATGATCGTCATACACAAGGGCCGTTAGTCTATCCAGACTTACCACAGCTACGTTTGATGCAATGGAAGTATATTGGGAGGATTTTTGCCAGGAAAGAGATTCCGGGCAAGGTTATCTCGACTGTGCTCCAAGCTGGCCAGATGGTCGCATTGAAACATAACCATCGCATATGGAAGAAATGTGTCTCTTGGTGTGAGGGTCAACAGTATTCTGCTGTGGATTTTCATCTGGGACATTTCTTGCACTTCCTGCAGGCTGTTGTGGATGTGGGCCTACATTTAGGCTCCATAAAAGTTCAAATCTCAGACTTATCTTTTTCTACCAGGGAACAATTGGCTGTTCTCCCAGTGGTCCAGATGTTCTTGACAGGTGTCCTTTATATTCGACCACCCTTTGTGCCTCCCACAGCGCCGTGAGTTCTCAATTTGGTTCTGGCCTTTCTCCAATCGGTTTGATTTAACCTTTCCACAAGGTGGACATGGAGTATTTGACATGGCAGGCTATAATGTTGTTGGCCTTGGCCTCGGTGAGGCGTGTTTTGGAATTAGGGGCCTTATCCTGTAAGAGTCCTTCTCTGGTGTTTCATGAGGATAGAGCTGTGCTCAAAACTCGCTAGACATTCTTGCCTAAGGTGCTGTCAGCATTTCATATTAATTGGCCGATGGTGGTTCTGGTTGTCACTGGCACGTCTGTTACACCAATGTCCTTGGACGTGGTTTGGGCTTTGGAGATTTATGTCAAGAGGCCAGCTCGTCTCAAAATCAGACTTGCTTTTTGTTCTCTATGATGCTTCAAAGATTGGTTGTCCTCCTTCGAAGCAGTCTATTGCATGTTGGATCAGGCTTACGATCCAACAGGCTCACTCTTCGGCGGCTTTGCCGCTGCCTAGGTCTGTTCAGGCCCACTCCACACGGTCAGTGGGTTCTTCCTAGGTGGCTGCCCGGGATGTCTCGGCTTTGCAGTTATGCTGGGCAGCTACTTGGTTGGGTTTGAATGCTCTGTTAAGTTTTAAAGGTTTAACACCTTGGCAACTAAGGACTTTCAGTTTGGTCAATCACTTTTGATTGGGTCTCGGCACTCTCCCACCCGGTTTGGAGTTTTGGAACTTCCCCATGGTACTAAGACCAACCCAGTATCCCCTTGGACATTAGAGAAAATAGGATTTTAATACCTACTGGTAAACCCTTTTTTTCATAGTCCATAGGGGATACTGGGCACCCGCCTCTGTGCTTTGATATTTTCCAGCAAGAGTTGTTCTTGTGTGTTGTATTTTTGGTCTGCTTTTGCTGTCCCTATTTTCAAATTGGGTTTAGTGTTGCTATCCTCTTGTTATGTTGTGTGCTGGTTCGTTCTCTCACCACTTTCTAGTCTCTTTTCCTCCTTTCAAAGTATGTCCGTCTCCTCGGGCACAGTTTTCCTAGACTGAGTCTACAGGAGGGGCTTAGAAGGGGGGAGCCAGCACACTCTCTGAAGAAGTTTTAAAGTGCCAGGCTCCAATGAACCCCATTTATACCCCATGGTACTAAGACCATCCCAGTATCCCCTGCAGACTACGAGAAAAGGATTTACCGGTAGGTATTAAAATCCTATGTTTTCAGTATAGCAGGGCCATCCTCGGTTGAAGGTATCACTGCGAAGGCACCGTTTCGCATTACAATAACCTTAGTAGGAAATACCCATTTGTATTGTACATTTCCTTGGGTGGAATAGATGCCTTTTGGCCAGCGTCACAGGAGAAATATCTGGAAATATCTGCAGATTATCCAGGCACTCAGCTGTGGATGAGGAAAGCAAAGCAGCCTAGTGAATGCATTCTTTAATATGAAAAAACGAGATTTATGGTAAGAACTTACCTTTGTTAAATCTCTTTCTGCGAGGTACACTGGGCTCCACAAGGATTGGACAATGGAGTGTAGAGTAGGATCTTGATCTGAAACACCAACAGGCTCAAAGCTTGACTGTTCCCAAGATGCACAGAGCCGCCTCCTCTATAACCCCGCCCCTCCGCACAGGAGCTCAGTTTTCAGTTAACCAGCCCAATGCAGTAGCAGGATAAGAGACGACAACAGTTAGTAGCCACATACACCACACTCTCACGACAGGAGAAGTGTCAGCGGCTAATGCCATACCAACCCAAAGAAGCTAAGTGTGTCAGGGTGGGCGCCTTGTGGAGCCCAGTGTACCTCGCAGAGAGATTTAACAAAGGTAAGTTCTTACCATAAATCTCGTTTTCTGCTGCGGGGTACACTGGGATTGGACAATGGGGATGTCCTAAAGCAGTTCCTTATGGGAGGGGATGCACTGTAGCGGGCACAAGAACCCGGCATCCAAAGGAGGCATCCTGGGAAGCGGCAGTATCGAAGGCATAGAACCTTATGAACGTGTTCACCGAGGACAACGTAGCCGCCTTGCACAATTGTTCAAGGATCGCACCACGGCGGGCCGCCCAAGAGGGTCCCACAGACCGAGTAGAATGGGCAGTAATGTGAGCAGGAGCTGACAGACCAGCCTTCACATAAGCATGTGCAATCACCATTCTAATCCATCTGGGCAAAGTCTGCTTGTGAGCAGGCCAGCCACATTTGTGAAATCCAAACAATACAAAGAATCAGATTTCCTAATGGAAGCAGTTCTCTTCACATAGATACGGAGAGCCAGTACCACATCCAAAGACCGCTCTTTGGGAGACAAGTCAGGAGAGACAAGGGCAGGAACCACAATCTCCTGATTAAGGTGAAACGAAGAAACCACCTTAGGTAAATATCCGGGACGAGTCCTAAGGACCGCCCGGTCACGGTGAAATATCAGATGAGGTGAGCTACAAGACAAAGCACCCAAATCTGACACCCTTCTAGCTGAGGCAATAGCCAGCAAGAACACCACCTTAAGGGAAAGCCACTTAAGATCAGCTGAACCAAGAGGCTCAAATGGAGGTTCTTTTGCATGCCTCCAAAACCACCAACAAGTCCAAGGAGCCACAGGCGAGACATAGGGAGGTTGGATACGCAACACACCCTGAGTAAATCTATGAACATCAGGCAAAGTTGCAATCTTTCTCTGAAACCACACCGACAAGGCAAAAATATGAACCTTTAGGGAGGCCAGCCACAAGCCTAAGTCTAGGCCTTGCTGAAGGAAAGCAAAAAGCTGTGCTGTACTAAATTTGGAAGCGTCATGATTGTTAGATGCGCACCAAACAAAGTAAGAATGCCAGACCCTATGGTAAATCCGAGCAGAAGCCGGTTTCCGGGCCCGCAACATAGTTTTAATGACCGCATCAGAAAACCCTTTAGCCCTCAAGATGGAAGCTTCAAGAGCCACGCCGTCAAAGAAAGCCGGGCCAGGTCCTGGTAGACACATGGGCCCTGAACGAGGAGGTCTGGGTGTTGTGGAAGTAGTATTGGAAGCTCTGACGAGAGGCCCTGTAGGTCTGAGAACCAATGTCGTCTGGGCCACGCTGGAGCTATGAGAAGCAGGATTCCTGCTTGAACTTCCGAATCACTCTGGGCATAAGTGACACTGGAGAGAACGCGTACGGTAGCCGAAACTTCCATGGCACCGCCAGCGCATCCACAAATGCTGCTTGAGGATCCCTTGTCCTTGCTCCGAAGACCGGAACCTTGTGATTGTGTTGAGACGCCATCGGATCCACGTCTGGAAGGCCCCACCTTTCCACTAGGAGTTGAAACACTTCTGGATGGAGGCCCCACTCTCCGGCGTGTACGTCCTGACGACTGAGAGTCCGCTTCCCAATTCAGGACTCCCGGAATGAATATTGCCGGTAGATGGCATTTCGCCCATTGAAGAATCCGTGATACTTCCTTCATTGCCATGTGGCTTCGAGTGCCGCCTTGATGATTTATGTATGCCACTGTGTGGTGGCGTTGTCCAACTGTATCTGAACAGGACGGTTCTGTATCAAGTGCTGGGCCAGGTTCAACGAGTTGAAGACCGCCCGCAATTCCAGAATGTTGATCGGGAGGAGAGACTTCTCCTTTGTCCACCGTCCCTGAAGGGAGTGTTGCTCCAACACCGTGCCCCAACCCCTCAGACTGGCCTCCGTTGTCAACAGTACCCAGTTGGGTATCCAGAAGGGACGGCCCCTAACCAGTTGTTGGTCCTGGAGCCACCAGTACAGCGACAGACGGACCTCCGGAGTTGAGGAGATCATGTGAGATCTGATTCGGTGAGGCAGGCCGTCCCACTTGGCCAGAATCAGCCTCTGGAGGGGGCGAGAATGAAATTGAGCATACTCCACCATGTCGAATGCTGACACCATGAGGCCCAACACCTGCATTGCCGAATGAATCGACACTTGCGGATGAGAGAGGAAGCAACGAATCCTGTCCTGAAGTTTCAGGACCTTCTCCTGAGACAAGAACAACCGCTGGATGTGAGTGTCCAATAGCGCTCACAGATGCACTGAGCAGGGATCAGGGAGGATTTCTTCTAGTTGATGAGCCACCCGTGGGCTTGTAGAAACCGGATCGCCAAATCTAGGTGACGTAGGAGAATGTCTGGGGAATTTGCCAGGATCAACAGGTCATCTAGATACGGTAGGATCCTGACCCCTTGACGATGGAGTACCGCCGTCATGGCCGCCATAACCTTGGTGAAGACTCGTGGAGCCGTTGTTGAACCAAAGGGTAATGCTCGAAACTGGTAGTGAAGGTTGCCAACCGCAAACCTCGGGTATTGTTGATGTGACTCCAAGGCCAGAACTATAGAGCAAAGTGTTTCCTATACGGAACTTGGAAACTCTCACAAACTTGTTCAGGGCCTTGAGGTTGAGAATGGGCCGGGAGGACCCATTCGGTTTCGGAACTAGGAATAGCGGAGAATAGTACCCCTGACCTCTGAGCAAGAGGCACCTGTACTATGACTCCTGAGTCCAGGAGGGTCTGTACCACCGAATGTAGGGTCTTTGCCTTTACTTGGTCCGAAGGGACGTCTGTCAGGCAAAATCGATGAGGGGGACGGTTTTTGAAGGCTATGGCGTAACCGTGAGTAACGACTTCCCGTACCCAGGCATCTGAAGTGGTCCTTAACCACTCCCTGGTATACCCTAGAAGGCAGCCCCCCACCCTGGTAATCCCCAGAGGGAGGCCTGCCCCGTCATGCGGCAGGCTTATCAGTCTTGGAAGCTGGCTGACGGGCAGCCCAGGCTCTTTTGGGCTTTGGCTTACCGGGTTTGGAAGTGCGGGCCTGCTTGTGGTACGCCTGACCTTTTGCTTTACCTGAAGGACGAAAGGGACGATAGGAAGTACTCTTAGCCTTCGGTACAGAAAGAGCAGTATTAGGCAGACACGCAGTTTTTGGCAGTAGCCAAATCAGCCACTATCTTGTGTAAGTCCTCTCCGAATAGGATATCTCCCTTGAAAGGGAGTACCTGCAGGGTTTTTCTAGAATCCAGATCCACAGACCAGGATCTCAGCCACAAATCTGTCGCGCCAGGACAGACGTAGTAGAAATCTTGGCTGCCAGAATGTCGACATCAGAAGCCGCCTCTTTAATATACAGAGAAGCTGTGACAATATACGACAAGCATTGTCTAGCATGGTCAGAAGAGATTTCAGCTTCCAACTCCTGTGCCCACTCAATAATAGCTTCTGCAGCCCATGTTGCTGCAATAGTGGGCCGCTGTGCAGCACCCGTGAGGGTGTTAATCGCTTTTAGACAACCCTCCACACGTTTGTCTGTAGGCTCCTTAAGAGACGTGATGGTAGTGACCGGTAGAGCTGAGGAGACCACCATCCGCGTCACATGTGAGTCCACTGGAGGAGGGTTCTCCCAATTTTTTGTCCGCTCTTGAGCGAGGGAATAGCGAGCAAGAAGCTTCTTGTGAGGTACAAACTTCTTTCCTGGGTTCTCCCAGGATTCCTGACGTATATCAACCAGGTGATCAGAGTGAGGTAAAACTTGTTTAACCACCTTCTGACACTTGAATCTATCTGGTTTCTTAGGAGGGCCAGATGGCTCGAGATCATCTGTAATCTGTAAAATTACTCTAATGGCCTCCAAGAGATCAGGAACATCCACTTGTGAGCCAGTATAACAAGCAGTATTATCAGAATCTGTGGGGTCTGTGTTAACGCCATCTTCATCAGACGAGGTGTCAGGGACAGCAGTGGATTGTGAGGGAGTAATGGCCCGCTTAGAGGACACTTTTGTCTTAGGCGGGCGAGGGACAGACTTAGTAGTCAGTGACTGGTTCAATTTCTGTAACTGCGTGGACAAGGTATCTGCCCACGGAGAATTAGCTGCAGGGACTATATATGGTTTTACCGGCATAGGACCCATAGGGGGCATTAGTTTAGTAACTAGCCAAGACTGCAATGTTTAGAATGTAGCCCACGGCGGGTCATTGTGTACCACCGTTGCCATAGTACCACTTACCTATGTTCACACGAGGCTCAGTCCACTTCTCCCTGTAGAATCCTCTGGGTGCCTGTGAAAAAATGTATACTCACATAATCCAGTGTAGCTTCTGTTCTTTGTATGATCCACGTACTTGGCAAAACAAAAAAACAGAAACCCGACCACGCACTGAAAGGGGTCCCATGTTTACACATGGGACCCCTTTCCCCGACTGCCAGGACCCCCCCTGACTCCTGTCAAAGAGGGTCCCTTCAGCCAATCAGTGAGCGCCACGTCGGGGCACTCTCCTGATTGGCTGTGTGCTCCTGTAGTGTCTGTGAGACAGCACACGGCAGAGATACAATGTAGCGCCTATGCGCTCCATTGTATCCAATGGTGGGAACTTTGTGGTCAGCGGCGAGGTTACTTTCGGTCAACCACTGACCGCAAAGTTCCCACCATTGGATACAATGGAGCGCATAGGCGCTACATTGTATCTCTGCCGTGTGCAGCCTCACTGACACTACAACTACATGAACCACCAGCGGGAGAAGGCGGCCCAAACGGCCCGCAAGCAATTTAGCAAAGAGTTTAATTTCGCAATTGAGGAGGGAAATCGGTCGGTAGCTCGAGCACTGGGTGGGGGGTCCTTACCCTCTTTTGGGATTACAGTTATATGTGCTTCCAAGGTCTGCGGAGAAAAGCCTTTCTCGGCAGAGATGGAATTGCACGCCTTCAAGAAGAGGGGCAACAGGGATTGTTTAAAGGCTTTATAGTATCCGACTGGGAAACCATCCGGGCCCGGACTCTTCCCAGTTGGTGTAGCCGCCAAGGCTGTTTCCAGCTCTTCTATGGTAAAGGGTTGTTCCAGAGCATCCAGGTCTGACTCAGGAAGATTTGGAAATTCAACTTCCGCCAGGTATCTCTGTATCAATACCCTCAGATCAGAGGCAGCCTGAGGGGTTTGATCCTTTCTAAGATTATAGAGGGACTCATAATAAGTTTGGAAGGAATGAGCAACCTGAGGCAATGTATATGCAGCACGTCCCCCCGGCTCATGGACAGAGCGATTCACAAAAAAATAGACCCGCACTTGAGCCCTCAGAGACTAACACCCAGATACGAATGAATAGTGAATCCCCGTGTTGTATGAAATAACAGCCGCGTTTGACTGATGGTCTATTCATTCGTAATTCATAACTTTGCCAATCAAACAATTACGAATAGACCAGACACTGCCGAGATTTGTGCTTAGTGAATTCCCGGATTGAGACTTTGAAGAAAAAAAAACACAAATTGGGCAAACTCGGATTATTAGTAAATACTGGCCCATGTCTTCCTGAAGGGTGTCATGAGCTGAAATCAGATCTTTGTGAGACGCAACAATCTCTTTCATCTTAGTCTGTACGAGTGCCAATCTCACTGATATCGGACCTCAAAGCTTTAATATTAGAGTTAAGTTCTGAGGTTATTTCAGTCCTTAAATGTAGGTAACATAGAATGTATAGAGCGTAGAGTAACAGGACCATCTAGAGTGTCTTAAGACGTCTTCAGCCATTACAGCTGGGCTGTGCGCCTGACCAGAAGAAGCAGGTGATGTAGCGGTCTCAGAAGGACCACCTGAACTCGAGGTACCAAAGAGATGGACAGGCGGGGCCGATTTGGTACCTTTTAACCTTTTTTGGAGACATGATAAGCCGGCTACAAAGAGACTGACCTCTCAGAGATAGGAAAATACAAACGGTCTATAAATAAAAGGAGCAGTAGTACGCTGTCAGCAGGTTACATCAAGATGACTGTTCACAATGACATTTTTGGGGAGACGGGGGGGTTTTGAGCCAAAATTTCAGGTAAACCTGATGTAATGCAACTCAAATAACACAGTAATGAGCGAGATATTCCACTAGAGGTCAGCGTGATCACAGACGTGAAGTACTCAGCACAGAGACACACAAATGGCAAAATATATTCAGTGGATAAATCCACAAAATAATATACTGTGAGGTTGTAATCAGAGTGTAATGAGCTGTACTCAGACGATACGTGATACTGGGCTCTGCATGTAGACTGAGAGGAAGTAGATTATAGTGGTACCATATAAATAGAAGGTATTTTCACCTCCAGGCAAATGCCTCAATTTAGTGTAGTGACCCCGGTCCAGCCGTCAGGACGCTTATTTATATTAAACCTTATTGAAGGCAGAAGGCACAGCATGTGATGGCCGGGCACCAGGATCCAAAATGGCAGCCATCTCACTTCCCAATTTCACTGCCGGGCTCCGGTGACTGTGGGCAGCCCGTTCTATCCCCAGCAGTAGCGGGACCTGCGCACCCGTGTTATCTGGAGAGCAAGTACTCCCGCCTGAGCCAAAAACGCCTCTAAGTCAGGTGTCTGGAGCGTGCAGGAAAGACCAGGCGTGCACAGCCCCAGAATACAGCCCATGGCTTCATAGGCGTCACTAGGCTGCGGCAGTGAACAGTGCTCGGAGTGAGCGGAGCGAGCCAGAGGCAGAACTCTGGGAGGCAATGGAGTCATCTGCCGCCGGGCTCCTGCTCTGAAGGGGGGCCCCTCTCCTCCCATTCTGTGACACCAGTGAATTAAGTTAATTGATAGCTGTCGCTGTCTTTTCAGTGGCCGACTTCCTCACTGGTCCTTGCACCTTACAAATCACACCCTCTTTATTATACACATTTTACAAGTGTCACACCCAGGATTAGAAACCACAACCTATTACACTGGAAGCAGACACCTTACTGATGAAGCTGTTTGCGCCTGTATAGGAAATATGAGAATTTTAACTATATGAAGATACTTCTCTGACAATTACATGTAACTTCATATAGTTAGCATTCTCATGCTTCCTCTACAGGAGCAAATACCTCCATCGGTAAAGTGTACACACACACACACACACACACACACACACACACACACACACACACACACACACACTTATCTTGATATAGGAAAAAGGGGGGCACCAATATTTATCTTGCCTCCGGGCAACTGGGACGAACTTACGCCACTGGAGCGAGCGGCTGTAGGGCAGTAGGAGTGGGGGACTTAATAAATTGGGTCTTGTTCCCAGTGGTGGCTGAGAGCTATCAGGTAGGGTAGATAAGAAGCCACTTAGTGAGGAGAGCTCTAGAAAGCACGTCTGGATGGACCACGCTCCTCTTATTTATTATTTTATATACTAACAGGGGTGACAGGTGTGGTACATCTCTGCAAAGGCAGATCCAATCTCTTTCTCATCAGACTCTGCTGTCTTCCCTGCACGCTCACTCAGATGTTCACTGCTGCCAGTAGCACACGTATGAGAAGCAGAAGTATGGCGGCAGCTGTATAGATTCTGATATATAATTCTCTGTATTATACTTACCATACACACATCATCCTTATTACTATTGAGAGAATAGAGGTAAGACACTGATGATGGGGGTGTAAAAATAGGATTTTAATTACCTACCGGTAAATCCTTTTCTCTGACGTCCTAAGTGGATGCTGGGACTCCGTAAGGACCATGGGGAATAGCGGCTCCGCAGGAGACTGGGCACAACTAAAGAAAGCTTTATGACTTCCTGGTGTGCACTGGCTCCTCCCACTATGACCCTCCTCTGACCTTAGTTAGAATCTTGTGCCCGGCTGAGCTGGATGCACACTAGGGGCTATCCTGAGCCTCCTAGAAAAGAAAGTATTATTTAGGGGTTTTTTTTCAGTGAGATCTGCTGGCAACAGACTCACTGCTACGAGGGACTAAGGGGAGAAGAAGCGAACCTACCTGCTTGCAGCTAGCTTGGGCTTATTAGGCTACTGGACACCGTTAGCTCCAGAGGGATCGAACACAGGGCCCGACCTCGATCGTCCGGTCCCGGAGCCGCGCCGCCGTCCCCCTTACAGAGCCAGAAGCAAGAAGACGGTCCGGAAAATCGGCGGCAGAAGACTTCGGTCTTCACCAAGGTAGCGCACAGCACTGCAGCTGTGCGCCATTGCTCCTCATGCACACCTCACACTCCGGTCACTGATGGGTGCAGGGCACTGGGGGGGGCGCCCTGAGCAGCAATATTAAACACCATGGCTGGCAAATCTACACAATATATAGTTATACAGGCTATATATGTGTAAAATACCCCTGCCAGAGATCCATAAAAAAGCGGGAGAAGTGCGCCGAAAAAGGGGCGGGGCTATCTCCCTCAGCACACTGGCGCCATTTTCTCTTCACAGTGCAGCTGGAAGACAGCTCCCCAGGCTCTCCCCTGTAGTTTTCAGGCTCAAAGGGTTAAAAAGAGAGGGGGGGCACTAAATTTAGGCGCAATATTGTGTATACAAGCAGCTATTGGGAAAATCACTCAGTTATAGTGTTAATCCCTGCATTATATAGCACTCTGGTGTGTGCTGGCATACTCTCTCTCTCTCTGTCTCCCCAAAGGACTTTGTGGGGTCCTGTCCTCAGTCAGAGCATTCCCTGTGTGTGTGCGGTGTGTCGGTACGGCTGTGTCAACATGTTTGAGGAGGAAGGTTATGTGGAGGCGGAGCAGATGCCGATAAATGTGATGTCGCCCCCTGTGGGGCCGACACCAGAGTAGATGGATAGGTGGAAGGTATTAACCAACAGTGTCAACTCCTTACATAAAAGGCTGGATGATGTAACAGCTGTGGGACAGACGGCTTCTCAGCTCGTGCCTGCCCAGGGGTCTCAAAGGTCATCAGGGGCTCAAAAACGCCCCGCTACCTCAGATGGCAGACACAGATGTCGACACGGAGTCTGACTCCAGTGTCGACGAGGTTGAGACATATACACAATCCACTAGGAACATCCGTAGCATGATCTCAGCAATGAAAAATGTGTTACACTCTGACATTAACCCAAGTACCACTAAAACAAAAGGGTTTTTATGTTTGGGGAGAAAAAGCAGCCAGTGTTTTGTTCCCCCAGCAGATGAGTGAATGAAGTGTGTGAAGAAGCGTGGGTTCCCCCGATAAGAAACTGGTAATTTCTAAAAAGTTACTGACGGCGTACCCTTTCCCGCCAGAGGATAGGTCACGTTGGGAGATATCCCCTAGGGTGGATAAGGCGCTCGCACGTTTGTCAAAAAAGGTGGCACTGCCGTCTTAGGATACGGCCACTTTGAAGGAGCCTGCGGATAGAAAGCAGGAGGCTATCCTGAAGTCTGTATTACACACTCAGGTACTATACTGAGACCTGCAATTGCCTCAGCATGGATAGTGCTACTGCAGCGTGGTCTGTTACCCTGTCAGGACAGGGATACTATTTTGCTAACCATAGAGCATATTAAAGACGCCATCTTATATATGAGGGATGCACAGAGGGATATTTTCCGTCTGGCATCCAGAATTAATGTAATGTCCATTCTGCCAGGAGGGTATTAGGGACCCAGCAGTGGACAGGTGATGCTGGCTTTAAAAGGCACATAGAGATTCTGCCTTACAAGGGTGAGGAATTGTTTGGGGATGGTCTCTGGGACCTCGTATCCACAGCAACTGCTGGGAAGAAAATTTTTTACCTCAGGTTTCCTCACAGCCTAAGAAAGCACCGTATTATCAGGTACAGTCCTTTCGGCTTCAGAAAAGCAAGCGGGTCGAAGGCGCTTCCTTTCTGCACAGAGACAAGGGAAGAGGGAAAAAGCTGCACCAGACAGCCAGTTCCCAGGATCAAAGATCTTCCCCCGCTTCCTCTGAGTCCACCGCATGACGCTGGGGATCCACAGGTGGAGCCAGGTGCGGTGGGGGCGCGTCTCGGGAACTTCAGCGACCAGTGGGCTCGCTCACAGGTGGATTCCTGGGTTCTGCAAGTAGTATCACAGGGATACAAGCTGGAGTTCGAGGCGACTCCCTCTCGCCGTTACCTCAAATCAGCCTTGCCTGCTGCCCTCGGAGAAAGGGGAGGTAGTACTGAGGGAAATTCACAAACTGTACTTCCAGCAGGTGTTAATCAAGGTACCCCTCCTTCAACAAGGTCGGGGTTACTGTTCCACAATGTTTGTGGTACCGAAACCAGACGGTTCGGTGAGACCCATTCTAAAATTGAAATCCTTGAACACTTATATACGAAGGTTCAAGTTCAAAATGGAATCGCTCAGGGCGATAATTGCAAGCCTGGATGAAGGGGTTACATGGTATCACTGGACATCAAGGATGCTTACCTGCATGTCCCCATTTACCCTCCTCACCAGGAGTACCTCAAAATTGTGGTACAGGACTGTCATTACCAATTCCAGACGTTGCCGTTGGTCTGTCCCCGGCACCGAGTGTATTTACCAAGGTAATGGCCGAAATGATGATACTCCTTCGAAAAAAGGGAGTTATAGTAATCCCGTACTTGGACGATCTCCTTATAAAGGCGAGGTCCAGGGAACAGTTGTTGGTCAGAGTAGCACTATCTCGGGAAGGGCTACAACAGCACAGCTGGATTCTGAATATTCCGAAGTCGCAGCTGGTTCCTACGACACGTCTACTGATCCTGGGTATGGTTCTGTACACAGAACAGGAAAAAGTGTTTCTCCCGGAGGAGAAGGCCAAGGAGTTGTCATCTCTAGTCAGAGACCTCCTAAAACAAATACAGGTGTCGGTGCATCAATGCACGCGAGTCCTGGGAAAGATGCAAGGATCTTCCAGTGGGATCTTTGGACAAGAGGTCCGGATTGCATTTTCAGATGCATCAGCTAATAACCCTGTCTCCAAGGGCCAGGGTGTCGCTGTGGTGGTGGCTGCAGAGTGCTCATCTTCTAGAGGGTCGCAGATTCGGCATACAGGACTGGGTCCTGGTGACCACGGATGCCAGCCTTCGAGGCTGGGGGGCAGTCACACAGGGAAGAAACTTCCAAGGACTATGGTCGAGTCAGGAGACTTCCCTACACATAAATATTCTGGAACTGAGGGCCATTTACAATGCCCTAAGTCAGGCAAGACCCCTGCTTCAACATCTGCCGGTGCTGATCCAGTCAGACAACATCATGGCGGTCGCCCATGTAAACCAACATGGCGGCACAAGAAGCAGGATGGCGATGGCAGAAGCCACAAGGATTTTCCGATGGGCGGAATATCATGTGTTAGCACTGTCAGCAGTGTTCATTCCCGGAGCGACCTCTAACCGGGAGAGTGGGGTCTTTATCCAGAAGTCTTCCAAATGATTGTACACCATTGGGATAGGCCACAGGTAGACATGATGGTGTCCCACCTCAACAAAAAGCTAAAAAGATATTGCGCCAGGTCAAGGGACCCTCAGGCGATAGCTGTGGACGCTCTGGTAACACAGAGGGTGTACCAGTCGGTGTATGTGTTCCTTCCTCTGCCTCTCATACCAAGGTACTGAGAATAATAAGAAGGAGAAGAGTAAGAACTATACTCGTGGTTCCGGATTGGCCAAGAAGGGCTTTGCACCCAGAACTTCAAGAAATTATTTCAGAGGACCCATGGCCTCTGCCGTTCAGACAGGACCTGCTGCAGCAGGGGCCCTGTCTGTTCCAAGACTTACCTTGCTTTGACGGCATGGCGGTTGAACACCGGATCCTAAAGGAAAAAGGCATTCCGGGGGAAGTCATTCCTATGCTGATTAAGGCTAGAAAAGAGGTGACCGCAAAACATTATCACCGCATATGGCGAAAATATGTTGCTTGGTGTGAGGCCAGGAAGGCCCCAACGGAGGAATTTCAGCTGGGTTGATTTCTGCACTTCCTACAGTCAGGAGTGACTATGGGCCTAAAATTGGGTTTCATTAAGGTTCAGATTTCGGCTCTGTCGATTTTCTTCCAGAAAGAACTGGCTTCACTGCCTGAAGTTCAGACTTTTGTTAAGGGAGTGCTGCTTATTCAGCCCCTTTTGTGCCTCCAGTGGCACCTTGGGATCTCAACGTGGTGTTGAGTTTCCTAAAGTCACATTGGTTTGAACCACTTAAGACCGTGGATTTGAAATATCTCACGTGGAAAGTGGTCATGCTGTTGGCCTTGGCTTCGGCCAGGCGTGTGTCAGAATTGGCGGCTTTGTCATGTAAAAGCCCTTATCTGATTTTCCATATGGATAGGGCAGAATTGAGGACTCGTCCCCAGTTTCTCCCCAAGGTGGTATCAGCTTTTCACGTGAACCAACCTATTGTGGTGCCTGCGGCTACTAGGGACTTGGAGGACTCCAAGTTACTGGACGTAGTCAGGGCCTTGAAAATATATGTTTCCAGGACGGCTGGAGTCAGGAAAACTGACTCGCTATTTATCCTGTATGCACCCAACAAGCTGGGTGCTCCTGCTTCGAAGCAGACTATTGCTCGCTGGATATGTAGAACAATTCAGCTTGCGCATTCTGCGGCTGGACTGCCGCATCCTAAATCTGTAAAAGCCCATTCCACGAGGAAGGTGGGCTCTTCTTGGGCGGCTGCCCGAGGGGTCTCGGCTTTACAACTTTGCCGAACTGCTACTTGGTCAGGGTCTAACACTTTTGCAAAATTCTACAAATTTGATACCCTGGCTAAGGAGGACCTTGAGTTTGCTCATTCAGTGCTGCAGAGTCATCCGCACTCTCCCGCCCGTTTGGGAGCTTTGGTATAATCCCCATGGTCCTTACGGAGTCCCAGCATCCACTTAGGACGTCAGAGAAAATATGATTTTACTCACCGGTAAATCTATTTCTCGTAGTCCGTAGTGGATGCTGGGCGCCCATCCCAAGTGTGGATTGTCTGCAATACTTGTATATAGTTATTGTTAAACTAACTGGTTATTGTTGAGAGCCATCTGTTGAGAGGCTCCATTGTATTTCATACTGTTAACTGGGTATAGTATCACGAGTTGTACGGTGTGATTGGTGTGGCTGGTATGAGTCTTACCCGGGATTCAAAAATCCTTCCTAATTGTGTCAGCTCTTCCGGGCACGGTATCCTAACTGAGGTCTGGAGGAGGGTCATAGTGGGAGGAGCCAGTGCACACCAGGTAGTCCTAAAGCTTTCTTTAGTTGTGCCCAGTCTCCTGCGGAGCCGCGATTCCCCATGGTCCTTACGGAGTCCCAGCATCCACTACGGACTACGAGAAATAGATTTACCGGTGAGTAAAATCCTATTTTCTCGTAGTCTGTAGAGAATGCTGGGGTCCATTTAGTAACATGGGGTATAGACGGGTCCGTTGGGAGCCACTGGCACTTTAAGAGTTTAATAGTGTGGGCTAGTTTCCCTCTATGCCCCTCCTACCAGACTCAGTCTAGAAACTGTGCCCGAGGAGACGGATATACTTCGAGAGAAGGAAATACACAGATAGTGGTGAAATTCACACCAGCTCACACCTAACAAAAAAGCCAAACTCACCAACATGGAACACTTCAGCAACGGCTAAACCAACAATTCTGAACCAAGTAACAATGCAGTAATACGAAGCACAGGACGGGGGCGCCCAACATCCTCTACGGACTACGAGAAAAGGATTAACCAGTAGGTAATTAAAATCCTATTTTCTCTTACATCCTAGAGGATGCTGGGGTCCATTTAGTACCATGGAGATGTACCAAAGCTCTGTGTCGAGTATCATCCCCAGGAAGGGCAGTCTCCTTGTCTGTTCCAAATGTGACGTTGGAAGGTTCAGGATCCACCCATGATCCCAGAGTAGTTGAGTTGAGAGCGCAATACTCTGCAACAGCTTCTCCTTGGAAGATGCCTCTATCAGCAGATAATCCAGATATGGAATTATGTTCACTCCCTGTTTGCGTAGGAGTAGCATCATCTCTACCATGACCATGGTGAACACCCTCGGTCCTGTGGAGAGGCCAGATGGCAACGTCTGGAACTGATAGTGACAGTACTGTAGTGCAAACCGTAGATAGGCCTGGTGAGGCGGCCAGATCAGAATGTGAAGGTACGCATCCTTGATATCCAGGGATACTAGGATTTCCCCCTCCTCCAGACCTGAGATCACCACTCTCAGAGACTCCATCTTGAATTGGAAAACCCTCAAGTAGGGGTTCAACGTCTTCAGGTTCAATATAGGCCTTACCGAACCGCCCGGTTTTGGTACCACAAACAGGATTGAGTAATAACCCTTGGTTTTTGGGTGAGGTGGAACTGGAACAATGACATTTGTTTGTACCAATTTTTGAATGGCTTCCTGTAGAATAGCACTTTCTGTCAGCGAAGCTGGTAAGCCTGATTTGAAGAATCTGTGAGGTGGGAGTTCCTGAAACTCCAGTCTGTACCCCTGGTTAACAATATCCATCACCCAGGGGTCTAAGCATGATGACGCCCAGACGTGACTGAAATCTTTTAGTCTCGCTCCCACCTGCCTGATGTCCAGGCTGATAGGTCCATCGTCATGCTGAATATTTGGAGGAAGCTGAACCTGGTTTCTGTTCCTGGGAACCTGTTGGTGCAGGTTTTTGGGATCTTCCCTGACCTCCTCTAAAGAAGGTGTGAGAGGGTTTGGATTTTTTAAATTTCCAGTCCAAAAGGACTGCAGTGTAGGAAAATATTTCCTAGCTAGGGCTGCTGCGGAGGGAAGAAATGTCGACTTACCCGCAGTCGCCGTGGAAATCCACACATCCAATGCGTCCCCAAATAGTACCTGACCTGTAAATGGCAGGTTCTCCACACTCTTCTTGGATTCTGCATCCGCAGTCCATTGGCGTAGCCAGAGTCCTCTGCGTGCCGAGACAGCCATGGAAGTAGCAGGCCAATGTCCTTCATGGCCTCCACCATGAAGCCTGCAGAATCCTGTATGTGACGTAAAAACAAGTCAGTGTCACTCCTATCCATAGTATATAAGTCCTCTAGTAAGGTGCCTGACCACTTTACTATGGCTTTAGAAATCCACGCGCAAGCAATAGTGGGCCTTAAAGCCACGCCCCGCTCAACATGGTAGGGGGCGGCCGGAGTGCGGCCGCGGCCAAACTTGAAAAATTTACCAGACAACCCAATCCTAGGGCTGCACCGGCTCCTTCTCATGAAGCCTCTCCAACACACTCGGCCTCCCCTCCTGAGACAGCGGTTAATTCCCGGAGGCAGTGGGGGCGCCGTCTATTCAACAAGTGCTGGAGGCTATAGCCGGCAGTGAACAACGTCTCTCCGATAAGATGGAAAAGGTGCAGTGCGATCTCTCCTTGCTCCGCCAAGATGTACAACGTATCCGAGAGCGAGTGGGTGAGGCGGAGACACGGGTCTCCAACCTGGAAGATTTATGTGGCCCCCTTAAGCAGTCTGTATCTGTGGTGACCCAGCAGGTCTCCTCACTTCAAACCAAGCTCTTAGACATGGAGGGACGGCTGCGTAGGAACAACATCAGATTCGTAGGCCTGCCTGAAAGAGAAGAGGGTTCGCAGCCGGAGGAATTCCTCGAATCCTGGCTTAAAGAACTGAGTTAAAAAGCTGAGTCCTTTACGGCCCATTTTACGGTGGAGCGAGCACATAGGATACCATCTCGGCCTTTACCCCCAGGTGCCCCTCCTCGCACCTTCATCGCTAAATTCCTGCACTATAAAGACCGTGACTCGGTTCTCTGCTTAGGTCGCACGAAGGGCCCGCTGGTCCGCAATGGAGTCAAGGTATCGGCCTTCCCGGACTTTGCTGCAGACGTCCAGAAGGACCGAGCCCAGTTTATGCCCATCAAAAGACGGCTGCGAGACCTCAACATTTCATACTCCATGTTGTTTCCCTCAAGGCTCCGAGTCGTGGCGGATGGGGAGACCAAGTTTTTCAACTCCCCTAGAGAGGCGGCCCAGTGGCTGGACAGATATGCACCGGAGGTTCAGCTGAGAATCTAGCCTTCCTAGCGCTTGGTAGTTAGCTTGATTGTTCGGGATATAAGTATGCCGAAGTTCGGGGTGGTATACGGGGAGGGAATGGTTAATTGGGAAGCTGCTAGTTGCGCTTCCTTTTGCTATTTTTGGGGTTTTATTTTTTTCTTTAGTTTGTTATTTTTCTTATTTAAGTATTTTCTGAGGCAAGGATGTTTTATATTTCAGATGCTATGGCTTACAACGCAGGGCTCATATACGTCATGTTTTACGGGTATTGATAATGCTTATACTCAAAATGTATTTTGGGAGAGGTCCATCCGGGAGGTGTATAGAGCTTATAGGGGGTCATGATTAATCTGAAAATTCTGGCATGGAATGTTCGAGGTCTGAATAACAACATCAAACGTTCTTTGATACTAAATATGATTAAGAAATATGACCCGGATATTGCATGCCTCAGTGAGACCCACTTGGAGGGACATAGGTTACTGTCCTTACGACGGGCCTGGGTGGGCTGGGCATATCATGCCTCCCACTCCTCCTTTTCTAGAGGTGTCTCCGTTCTGATTAAAAAGACAGTGCAATTCGAGTTGATATCGATTAAAACTGACCCGTATGGAAGATATGTATTTATAGAGTGTAAGCTGAACTCCCAGCCCTATTACATCTTAGCGGTGTATGTCCCCCCTCCTTTCTCATACACTGTGCTGCAACAAGCTGCGTCCTTCATAGCTCCTTCTCCTACCACCCCAGTGATTTGCTTGGGAGATTTTAATAACGTCCTGGATCTGTCTATGGACCGATGGCACTCCCCACAGGCTGCGCTGGTGGGAGGTGGTCCTACCAAGTTTGCAGATTTTTTGAATAGTTTGCAATGGGTAGATGTGTGGCGACTTCGTCATCCTGCGGTTCGTCAGTTCTCCTGTTTCTCCAGCACTCATGACTCCTTCTCCAGAATTGACCTGATGCTGGTGTCCCCCACCCTCGTCCCTAGGATAATTGACGTCCACTACGAGGCTCGAGGGGTTTCTGACCACTCCCCTCTGATGATGACTCTTGCTGTGGAAAGTCAGAGGGGGCACTCCTATTGGAAATTGCACCCCTCTTGGCTGACCCAGCTGGGGGACTGCGGTGACTTGGAGACTCAATGGGAGGGGTACTTTAACGACAATGTAGGGTCTGCCCCGGGTACAGTAGTTTGGGACTCGTTTAAGGCGTTCTTGAGAGGCTCATATATTGGACGAATAGCGGCTCATAAAATGGCCTCTAGGGAGAGAGAACAGGCCCTTGAAAAAGACGCTAGGGACCTAGAGTCCCAATATTTGTCTGACAGCGCCCCCGCGACAAAGACACGATGGCTGGTGGCTCAGTCAGTTTGGTTGGCCCACCTGTCTGATAGAAACTCTCGCTCCCTTCTTTTCAAAGCTACTAATATATATATGCAGGCTGATAGGACGGGGGGCCTCCTGGCCCGTCTTATACATTACGATCGTCCTGGGACCACGATCACCCAAATGTCCGGAGCGGATGGCTCTCTTGTCGACACCACACCGGACATTGCGCTGTTATTCCGATCTTACTTCTCTGAGATTTATAATTCACAGTTGCAGCGCTCTACTTCAGATCTTTCATATTACATGGGGGGTGTTCCGCTGCCCGCACTCTCCTCTGAGGCCTGCGAGCTGCTGGAGGCACCTTTAACGCTTGAGGAGGTGACTGCGGCCATTGGTATGTCCCCTAATGGCAAGGCTCCGGGATGCGACGGAATTCCCTCCGAGGTATACAAGAATCATATTGATTTTTTTGGCCCCAGGCTACATGCCCTGTACTTAGATATATTTGCCAATAACGATCTCCCCCCCTCCATGTCAGAGGCAGTTATAATAGTGATCCCAAAACCCGGTAAAGACCCTAAATCTCTGGACTCCTATAGACCGATTTCCCTGATTCCCACCGATGCCAAGATCCTGGCAAAGATATTGGCAATACGGCTCAACACAGTGATAACCTCCCTCATTCACCCGGACCAGACCGGCTTCATGCCAGGAAAGTCCACGTCTATCAATTTACGTAGACTGCATACCATTTTACAGCTCCCACACGAATCCCCTTCTGACTCGGCTGTGGTCTCGCTGGACGCGGCCAAGGCCTTTGACAGCATTGAGTGGGCTTATTTGTGGGAGGTGTTGGCTCGTATGGGATTTGGACCCAATTATATAAAATGGATTAAACTATTGTATCAACATCCGAGTGCCAGGATCTTGGTGAACGGTTATGTATCCCCATCTTTTCAATTGACCCGAGGTACTAGACAAGGTTGCCCCCTGTCTCCTACGCTGTTTGCCTTGGCCATCGAGCCCCTGGCATGCTTGATTAGATCGCACCCAGATATTGTGGGAATATGTACAGGTTCACGTGAGGATAGGATAGCTCTCTATGCCGATGACATGTTGTTTTTGCAGGATTACACCAAGTCAATGCCCATCCTGCTGCGTGTGATAGAAAGCTTTGGAGATCATTCGGGCCTTAGAATTAACTGGCCTAAATCATACATTATGCCAGTCATAGGCCCCCCTCCTACTGTTTCCAAAATCCCCCTGCCATTAAGTTGGACGGTACAATTTAAGTACCTTGGAATCCAAATAACTAATGACCCTTCTGATTTTGTCCCCCTGAATCTGGATCCGACCATGCAGTGGGTCATGGGCAAATCTAAGACTTGGTGTAAGCTTCCACTAACGGTCTCTGGCAGGGTTAATCTCATTAAAATGATTATACTGCCCAAACTCCTATATATTATTCTCCAATCCCCGGTATATATCTATCCAATATTCTTTAGAAAATTGAATAGCGTTCTGTCCTCACTGATCTGGGCTAATAAAAGACCTAGGATACAGCTAAATACCCTTACCAGACAGAGATCTGACGGCGGCCTGGCTCTACCTAACTTTCAGATATATTACTTCGCTGCTCAGCTGACTCATATCACTATATGGGCACAAAACTCTGAGACTGACTCTTTGCATTGTGAGTTTATCCGTTGTTACTTTCCCTACCTCTCTCCTATGCAGGTGTTACTGAGTGGGAGCATAGCTAGGTTTCTTCCCCCTATCATTTTTCAGGCCCTAAAGATTTGGCGGGCCCTGAGAGACCTCTTGAGATATGACGACCTGGACCCGGATACCCCCTTGTGGTACTCTGACTGGCTCCCTGAACTGCATGCACTTGAGGGGCGGGAGGTGTGGGCCCCTAGATCGGTGATCTCTGTCTCTCAACTTTATCTAGATAATGCATTAAAATCCTTTCAACAACTGAGGGATGAGTTTGACCTACCCAATTCCTACTTCTTCAGATACCTCCAGCTTCGTCATGCCCTCCAGACCCAATTTGCTGAATCACCCCCGCGAATCCTCCCATTTCCCATCAAGACATTTGTGACCACTTTGGGTCGGGCTAAGATGGTCTCACTTGCGTATGGATATCTTCTTACCAAGCTCCATACGGACCCTTTGACGCGTCTCCGTGGAAAGTGGGAGGAGGATTTGGGTCTAATAACTGAGGAGGACGGGGTCCTCGCTTTAGAATACCCTGCTAAGGTTACCAAGTCCCTTAGATATCAGCAGATTCAATTCTTCATTTTACACAGAACATATATGACTCCAGCTAGGCTGGCTACGTTCGGGACGGGCAGATCTAATCTCTGTCCTAAGTGTGGGGGGGCGGTGGGAACATACTGGCATCTAGCGTGGGACTGCCCGAGGTTGAGGGTGTTCTGGTCGGGGGTCGGGTCAATTCTGGAGAGTACGGGAGTGCCTGGCGGTCTGCTTACCCCACAATTCTGTATATTGGGAATGGGGTGCCTTGCTCCTGAGTCTGTTTCAATGGGTCTCTATGCTCTAAATGTATGTGCCTTGGCTAAGGTTTGCATTGCAAGAATGTGGATGGCCCCCAAAGGACCGTTAATATCTGCACTTAAGGCCTTAATTAACGACACTATAATTAAGGAAAGATATGTTTACATGAAGCAAAACGCATCAGCTAAGTTTGAAAGAGTTTGGTCTCCATGGCTAGATTCCCCCCACTCTCATCTTGTTCCCCAAATATAGTAGACACTGAAGTGCAAGCATGTCAATAAATTACTATGTCTGATGTGTACTGAGATGATGACGGCTGGGCCCTGCGAGCCCACATACTCACACACGTGTATGACTAGTGGAGCCCTGAATCAGATTACTCCTTCTTAATTTGCCTCTCTTGCCCTTTCTCTGGTTGTTTGTTATTTTCCTAAAGTTTAGGTTACGGGTTTAAATATAAAAAATAATGAAGACTAATATAGCTGGTTACGGACTTTGTAGACCCTGAGGGTCTGAACATTAGGAAATCCTAGTATACATCTTTATTGAAAATATACTGATATCTTATTGATGTAAGATATGTGTAAAACATGGCTTTGATTCAATATGAATGGATGTAATGTTTGTGATATGATTATGTTCTGCAATGTCTGTACCTTAATCTCCAGACTACTGAATAAAAATTACTTTATTAAAAAAAAAAAACATGAGAGAAGTCACACAGGTGAGAAGCCATTTTTTGCTCAGAATGTGGGAAATGTTTTACACGGAAATTAGATCTTTTTACACATCAGAGAAGTCAGACGGGAAAAGCCATTTCCATGTTCTGAGTGTGTGAAATGTTTTACATAGAAATCACAACTTGTTACACTTCAGCGAAGTCACAGGTGAGAGGCCATTTACATACTCTGAGAAATAAATCAGCACAATAGACATCACTCAGGTGAGGAACCATTTTAATCTTCTGGAGTATTCTCATCAATGCCATGCGTTGTTCTTCAAGGTTCTTCTATTTCCTATGCTTTTTGCAATATACATGTTACCACTGGGTGAAATAATCAGATGTCATGCCATCATCTACCACTGCTGTACAGATGACCTGTCTTTTGCTCCAGGTACTGAGTACCCAGTACCAATCCTAAATAGTTGTCTAGCTGAGCTCCAGGTGTGGGTGATGCCAGTTGGCTGTGACTCAGTCCTGGTGAAACAGGTCCTTATGATAGAAACTCACCAACAAAGGGCAGGGCTACAGCTCAGTTTTGCAAACCAACCAGACTTAAGCTTGTGGGTTCAGAGTTACAAAATGCTGATCCTGAGTGGAATCTTGGTGTCCTGGATGGTGGAGTGACACTTAGACATCAGGTATCAGCCACAATCAGAAGATTCCCTCAGAAGATCTACCTACAGTCATACATGCACTTGTATCATCACACATAGACTACTGCAATGTCCTCTACCTGGGTCTCCCAGCAAAATAATTACACGGCTTGTAGCTTGTACAGAATGCAGCAGCCAGGCTGTTACCTAACCAGCCCGTTCCTGCCACATAACACCCATTCTCTGCTCCCTTCACCGGCTGCCTGTAAGATGGTGACTCTATTACATAATCTTACTGACTCTCCCAGCCCTACATGACCAGGGTCCATTGTACCAGAAGCAGCTTCTGCCTCCTTACTGCCCTGCTTTCTTACTTCCATCTGGAGACAAAGGACTGTTACCAGCAGTACCAAGAATCCCCAAGCAGTTCTGAGATGTCAGAGGGGGAGACAGGGTGGTGGCACTAGTGCTGTAGCGGGGGCTGCCAGAGGCACTGTCTATGGGTAATATTGTCCCCAAGCAGTGCTGAGGTGGAAGAGGGGGGGCACAGGGTGGCGAGCAGTAGGGGGAGACAGGGAGGTTGGCAGTAGTGGGGTAAAGACAGGTTGAGGGGAGACAGGGCGGGTGGCAGTAGTGGGGGTAGGCGGGGTGGGTGGCAGGAGTGGGGGAGACAGGGTGGGTGGCAGGAGTGGGGGAGACAGGGCAGCTGGCAGTAGTTGGGGGAGACAGGGCAGTGGCAGTAGTGGGGGAGACGGTGGGAGGCAGTAGTGGGGAATACAGGGCAGATGGCCGCAGTGCAGTACCAGGGGATGCTGGAGGCAGTAAAGAGGTGTATGGGTCCCGCACAGAACCAGTTGATAATTAGACTTAATGATGATTATGCTTCCTTATTTCTAATGAATCCCTTGTATGTGTTACTGTTATTTGCTGTGTCAGCCTTTATGTGTGTTCTGTGTAATAATCCTGAAAGTAGTGCTGCTACCGATCTCATATCATTTGTAGTAACTTGGAAAAGATGAGATATGAGGTGCACTCTGGAAGCTTATAGGGGGTTAAAGAGGAACGCATATGTGATATCACGCAGCTCTCCGGAAAATGGTCCTGGCCTGCCGGCATTCACCCCTCAGGTATGCGGCCACAATGTGCGTGTCCGCACGGCCGCTGCACATGTGCATTTTGCCAACACCAGCAAACTGCTGCGGGCCACTATTGTGGCTGGGTCTGAATGATATGTATCTGTTTTACTTGCCTGCAATACTAACACGTAACTTGAATTGTTTCTGTGCTTTAAAGGATATTTTATCCATGTGCAGAGTAAAGTATATTTTAAGTTTAAAATATAGACAAAAATCTCTTATTAAAGATATGAAATAAAGTTGTTTAAAAACAAAAGATTTCCGTTGAGTCTTTTTATGTGTCTGTGTATTATCTTATTTCCAGATAATTGTTGCTATGGTGACAGAAACAATTTCCTGTTAGTGTGTCACTTGTATTGTTACTTTTGTGTCCACATAATATCAGTGTTGCTGTGTATAAATATCCCGTCTGGTGTATAAAAGTGGGTACACACGCTGCCATTGTGACTATGCGATTTCCCTTGAAGTAGCCAGATCCCAGAACCACCAATAGTGACTATGTACTTGCAATTTTGGCTATGTCCGATTTTGACAGCTCATTTGAATAGTGGGATGACATTATGGGGGGGAGGGGGACTCTTTCTGTATGCGTTTCGAGTCTGGGGTGACTCAAGGGTCACTCCAGACTCGAAACGCGTTGTCCAAAGGAGGTCTTTGCACAGGTGAGGCGGATGTGGGTCTCCCATGTAAAGTAAGACCTATTTTATTTCTCTATATTTGGCATTTGGAGCTTCGTTACCTCAGCTCAACAAAATAATATATTCCTCCTTGCTGGGATCTCGCACAGCCCCCTCCCCCATCTACGGCTTGTATGTTTATTTTTTCAACCATTTTAAACCATTTGTGAAATAAATTGTACCTTTATTGCATCACTGTACAAGTCTATTTGATGCAGAGACCTTTATATGTGGAGTTATGCTGTATTCATTGTGAGTAATGGTACGCTTGAGACGTAACTTATAACGATACCTTGATGTGTGTTATAATGTTCCTCACTATGTAAGTGAGGTATGCTGTTCCTAAGATCACCTGCATATCTTATTTGTGGGGATAAGATATAAAGAAACGATTATAAAGGTTATAGCACATTATATTGTGTAAGTGAGGTACGCCACCTCTAATCTACTAAAAAAAGATCATTCACTTTCATAAGGAGTACCGCATTATAATCTCATGTATGGAATAATCTTGAACATACAGTGGGGCAAAAAAGTATTTGGACAGCCACCGATTGTGCAAGTTGACCCACTTATAAAGATGAGAGAGGTCTGTAATTTCCATCATACACTTCAACTGTGAGAGACAGAATCTGGAGGTCACATTGTATGATTGTTACACTATTTATTTGTTTATTGTTGTGGAAAATAAATATTTGGACAATCAAAAAGTTTAACTCAATACTTTGTAATATCACCTCGGTTGGCAATTTCAGAGGTCAAACGTGTGTTTTGGCCTACTCTTCCATGCAGATCTCCTCTAGATCTGTCATGTTTTGGTGCTGTCACTGGGCAACACGGACTTCCAACTCCCTCCACAGATTTTCTACTGGGTTGAGGTCTGGAGACTGGCTAGACCACTCCAGGACCTTGAAATGCTTCTTACGGAGCCACTCAGTTGCCCGGGCGGTGTGTTTGGGGTCATTGTCATGCTGGAAGACCCAGCCACGTTCCATCTTCAATGCTCTTACGGAGGGAAGGAGATTTTTGCACAAAATCTCACGATACATGGCCCCATTCATCTTCTCCTTAATACGGATCAGTCGTCCTATCCCCTTTGCAGAAAAGCAGCCCCAAAGCATGATGTTTCCACCCCCATGCTTCACAGTGGGTATGGTGTTCTTGGGATGCCATTCACCATTCTTCTCCCTCCAAACACGGCGAGTGGAGTTTATACCAAAAAGTTTGTACATGGATTTTGACTTGCTTTTCTCACAATCCTGTGAGCTGTTCTGTCTGATATTTTTCATGGTCTTCCAGATCTTGCTTTACCTTCCACTGTTCCTGATGACTGCCATTTCTTAATTACATTTAGAACAGAGGATATGGGCATCTGATAACGCTTTGCTATCTTCTTATAGCCTTTCCTGCTTTGTGAGTGTCAACTATTCTCCGTTTCAGTGTTCTACACAACTGCTTAGAGGAACCTGTGGTGCCGATTGTTGGAGCAAGGTCAGATGAGTCTGGGCTTTTAAAACCTTTGAGATTGACATCACCTGGTCTTTCCATACGATGATTGAGAACAATCCATGACACTACCAGGTCACAGCTGTCCAAAGCGGGCAGTACAAGGTATTAACTCTGCAGGGTGCCCAAACTTTTGCAGACGCCATTTTTTTGTTTTCTGTTATTTTGATAGTGTCAATGATGGAAATAAAATCAAACTTTTTTTGACATGTTATAAAAATCAAACTTTTTGTCTAATCTGTAATTTGATGCCTTTTGGAGATGTTTCCATCTTTCCTTTGCTTCTTTTTGCACATTAAAATGAATTTTTGCTTAGGGTGCCCAAACTTTCGATCCCCACTTTATGTCTCTTCATATCCCTCTGTATCTTCTGCCTTTATATCAGTCACATACGTCTCTTCTTCTCCCTCTATATCTTCTGCCTTTATATCAGTCACATACGTCTCTTCTTCTCCCTCTGTATCTTCTATCTTAATATCAGTCACATACGTCTCTTCTTCTCCCTCTACATCTTCTGTCTTTATATCAGTCAGATAAGTCACTTCTTCCTCTATATCTTCTGCCTTCGTATCAGTCACATACGTCTCTTCTTCCTTTATATCTTCTGCCTTTATAGCAGTCACATACGCCTCTTCTTCTCTCTGTATCTTCTGCCTTTATATCAGTCACATACATCTCTTCTTCTCCCTCTGTATCTTCTGCCTTCATATCAGTCACATACGTCTCTTCTTCTCCCTCTATATCTTCTGCCCTTATATCAGTCACATACGTCTCTTCTTCTCCCTCTATATCTTCTGCCCTTATATCAGTCACATACGTCTCTTTTTCTCCCTCTGTATCTTCTGCCTTTATATCAGTCACATACGTCTCTTCTTCTCCCTCTATTTCTTCTGCCCTTATATCAGTCACATACGTCTCTTTTTCTCCCTCTGTATCTTCTGCCTTTATATCAGTCACATACATCTCTTCTTCTCCCTCTATATTTTCTGTCTTTATATCAGTCAGATAAGTCTCTTCTTCCTCCTCTATATCTTCTGCCTTCATATCAGTCACATATGTCTCTTCTTCTCCCTCTGTATATTCTGTCTTTATATCAGTCACATACGTCTCTTCTTCTCCCTCTATATTTTCTGTCTTTATATCAGTCAGATAAGTCTCTTATTCCTCCTCTATATCTTCTGCCTTCATATCAGTCACATATGTCTCTTCTTGTCCCTCTGTATATTCTGTCTTTAGATCAGTCACATACGTCTCTTCTTCTCCCTCTATATCTTCTGTCTTTATATCAGTCAGTTAAGTCTCTTCTTCTTCCTCTATATCTTCTGCCTTTATATCAGTCACATACGTCTCTTCTTCTCCCTCTGTATATTCTGTCTTTATATCAGTCACATACGTCTCTTCTTCTCCCTCTGTATCTTCTGCCTTTATAGCAGTCACATACGTCTCTTCTTCTCCCTCTGTATATTCTGTCTTTATATCAGTCACATACGTCTCTTCTTCTTCCTCTATATCTTCTGCCTTCATATCAGTCACATACATTTCTTCTTCCTCTATATCTTCTGCCTTTATAGCAGTCACATACGTCTCTGCTTCTCCCTCTGTATATTCTGTCTTTATATCAGTCACATACGTCTCTTCTTCTCCCTCTGTATCTTCTGCCTTTATAGCAGTCACATACGTCTCTTCTTCTCCATCTATATCTTCTGCCTTTATATCATTCACATACGTCTCTTCTTCTCCCTCTATATCTTCTGCCTTTATATCAGTCACATACGTCTCTTCTTCTCCCTCTATATCTTCTGCCTTTATATCATTCACATACGTCTCTTCTTCTCCCTCTGTATTGTCTATCTTAATATCAGTCTGACATTCATCCTAAATAGCAGTGATGTCAGGGTAACTGCTTCAAATCCCGAGTTCAACCTGTTCATAGTATTGGTCATTTTCCACCTGATGTTGATAATGGTAACAGTCTCGAAATATACCTTGAGAAAAGTCGCTCTGCTGCACTATGACATGGGAAGGCTCCGTATCCTAATGGTCAAGTGTCCTGCAGACCATGTCAGGGTCACTGGTTTGAATCCCAGTTTTAACCTGATAGTGTAGGTCATTTTCCACCTGATGTTGATATTAGTCACAGGCTCAGAATATGCTTTGAGAAAAGTCTTTCTGCTGTGCAAAAACATGGACCAGCTCTGTAGCCTAATGGATAAGGGCCCTCATTCCAAGTTGCTCGCTAGCTACTTTTAGCAGCCGTGCAAACGCATTGTCACCACGCACAGGGGAGTATATTTTCACTCTGAAGAAGTAAGAATGCCTGTGCAGTCAAGTGGCTGCAAACACATTTTGTGCAAAACAAGACCAGCCCTGTAGTTACTTATCGTGTGCGATGATTCTAGCAACAAAGGTCCCGGAATTGACGTCCGATACACGCCCTGGCCACATCTGCATTTTTCCAAACACTCCCAGAAAACCGTCAGTTGCCACCCAGAAACTCCCACTTCCTGACAATCTCCTTGCTTTTGGCTGTGCGATTGGTATCGTCGTTAGAACCAGTGCAAAACCACAAAGCACTTTGTACCCGTACGACGCACGTGTGCTTTGCGGTGCATATGCATGCGCAGATTAGCCATATGATTGTTACACAGCGTACAACGGCAGCTAGCGATCAACTCGGAATAACCCCCAAAGTCTCCTGCCCACAGTGATGACAGTGTCACTGGTCCGACCTGTGTTTATAGTAATGGTCATTTTCCACCGGATATTGATATTGGTAAGAGTCTCAGAATATACCTTGAGAAAAGTCTCTCCGCTGTGCAAAAACATGGGCAGGCTCTGTAGCCTAATGGTTAAGTGTCCTTCCCACAGTGATATATTCTGCAGGCAGTGATGTCAGAGTCACTAGTTCGAATCCCTCGTTTGAACTGTGTTTATAGTATTGGTCATTTTCCGCCTGATATTGATATCAGTCTCAGAATACACCTTGAGAAAAGTCTCTCCGCTGTGCAAAAATCTGAAAAAACGATATCTGTGAAACGCACGTCGGCGATGCACACTGTGCCTATGTGATTCATCATTTTGTGCATACCAATTATGTGTGGAATAGTCAAAGTGCGATTTGTGTGAAAGTGTACTTCTGGTGCTCAGTGCTCTGTGATACTGATAGGGTTTAGCATATACTTACCAGAGCTCAGCCTATTATTTAGTTACAGGTGAACAAACAGCTGAATAGATAGCAACAGTGTAACATCAGGTTAAGACACAGAGTTTAATGTGTCCACTTGATACTTTTATATAATTGTCTGTGATACATTACAAACATACTGCAACTGCCGCATGTATAAAGTAATGGCTCCCCCTTAGTGAATGGATGAGTGGGACCTGCAATCTGTGGAACACAGTCACAGACCATCAGTTAGGATAAACTGTTGCCTGATCCATAATAGCTCGAGGAGAGTATTTAGGACACTGACATTTTGTGACATTAATTAAGCGTGTTGAAATTAATGCCTCACACTATGGACACATCTTATATCTAGGTGTGAAATCTTGTATTAATTCAGTCCGCTGCAGACAATACAACTGATACAGCGCATTACGTGGGGAAATAATCCCCAGTCTGCCCTAATTATAAAATGCAGGGATAGTGCAGTGGATCCCCTCTACCACTCAATTATAGCAATTCAGCAATATGAATCAAGCTCCACTATATTAAGAAATATTGTAGATTTCAAGTTCAAGAATTATTAGTGATATTACAAGATAAAGTTGTCATGTGATTAGGCGTATCACGCCAATAGCAGTCATATATACGACAATTGTCATGTGCAAGTTCACGTTGGAATAGTGAATTTGTGTATAATGCTGATAGCAATGGTTGAGAGCATCCACTAATATCACAATTTCAACATCTTTATTGAATATAAGAAGTGATATTGCACACTGTGATATTTGAGTGGAAGCGCTTCAAAAGCTGACGGGATAATAGAAGCAACGCACATTGCCACACGCAGCGTTAAACAATACTGCATTAGCTGACTGATAAAAAATTATAAGAGACATAGGGGTATATGCAATTGCGGTCGAATTCCCGAAATTGTCGAATTTTGCGAATTTTTCGCCAAAAAAATCGCCAATGCAATACAGTACTTTTCCGACAAAACACAGACATTCAAAATTCGACTTTTGGAAATTCGACTTTTGTCAAATTCGACTTTTCTGCAATGGTACAAATGCTGCAATTCGACAAAAGCATATTCAATTCAATTGGAAATTCGACAACAGTGCTTTTCGACCGCAAAGTCGACAATTTCAGTCCGCCTCAGTTGCCTGGCGGGATCTAATAAACATTTTTTAGTACATGATTTTTTTTAAATATTTGAGGATTGCTAATAGCATATCTATTTATATTTGAAAGGATTATCTACTTGGTTTGTCTTTTTTTGACTCACAAGTATTATTTAATTGATTTTTAAAAAGATTTTATTTTCTTCACTCTGGTGAGGGAAATTTACCCATGATTCCACAGTTTTACCCAGGATACACTTCTGCAAAGCCCCTTCTATCTCCTCACTCCCGGGTTTGAGACTAGGGAGAAGGAGCCATAACAGTCAGCTCTCTTGTGGAATCGTTTTTTTAGGAAAATTCCTGCGTTTTAAAATACATTCCTATTTTTGTACTGACTACAATGATGGAGCCTTTCTCTGACCAGATTGTGATGTTCATGCTGGCTGCAAGCATGGAGGAAGAAAGTGCTGCTGAACATCAGAATCCAGATCAGGAAATGTCTGCATTGGGTGAGCCAGTATTGCGGGTTTCATTTCCACGTCCACGCCAGTATCGCACTAGGCGTGAACTGGGGGATCTCTGCGAGTTCGAGGTGATACAAAATTATCGCTTATCGACTCGCGACATATATTCGCTGTACGCTCTGTTGGAGGCCGACCTGGAACCTCGGGCACAGACAAATCGTGCAGTCAGCGGTTTCCAGAAACTGCTGGCGACGTTACATTTTTTAGCGTCAGGCACATTCCAGCCTACACTGTCTCAAACATGCAGTTTTTCACAGTCGACACTGTCGCGCTGTATAACCCAGGTCATTAGGGCTTTCCGCAAATTGACGATCCAGTACATCACATTTCCAGAGACGGACAGCGAATGTCGTGAGATTAAATTAGGCTTTTTCAACAAGTACAAATTTCCCAATGTGCTGGGCGCGATTGACTGTACCCACGTGCAGATCAGACCGCCACGGAATTCGGAGGAATGTTTTCGAAACCGAAAACATTTCCATTCCCTGAATGTAATGTCTGTGTTGTAAACATGAGATTTTTGTGGGATTTCCTGGATCATCTCACGACTCCTTCATCCTAAGCCAGTCATCGCTGTTTGACAAGTTCGAAACAGGAAACATGCCTGGTGGCTGGCTGTTAGCAGACAACCCCCCTCAGGTGAGATGTATTGACCAAAACTCCCTTGTCCAAAATCACCCCGGTATGTCCAAAGTGCAGCCCTCCGGCATTTGCAAAACTGCACATCCAAACATTCCCTCCTGATACACCAATGCTTACGCTGTGTCAGGGAATGTTTGGATGTGTAGTGACGCAAGTGCCGGAGGGTTGCATTTGGGCCCACTGTACCCCGCTTGTGTCGTGTGGATTGTATGTACCTCTTCTTTTCAGTCCCATGGTGACACTATTACCAATATCTGGAAGCTCATACTGTTCTCTTCCACAGGTCTTGCGGTGTATCCTTCCCAAGTGGCGTGGATGTGAAGAGACACGACATTTCCCCTGATGTTCCCTGGGCGACCTACTTTTGTGATGTGGACCTGACCCTCCACCATGTAGCAGACAACCCCCTCAGGTGAGATGTATTGACCAAAACTCCCTTGTCCAAAATCACCCCGGCATGTCCAAAGTGCAGCCCTCCGGAATTTGCAAAACTGCACTTCCAAACTTTCCCTGATACACCAATGCTTGTCAGGGAATGTTTGGATGTGTAGTGACGCAAGTGCCGGAGGGTTGCATTTGGGCCCACTGTAACCTGCTTGTGTCGTGTTGATTGTACCTCTTCTTTTCAGTACCAGGGTGACACTATTACCAATAGCTGGAACCTCATACTTTTCTCTTCCACAGGTCTTGCGGTGTATCCTTCCCAAGTGGCGTGGATGTGAAGAGACACAGTTCCCCTGATGTTCCCTGGGCAACCTACTTACGTACAATTCAACTGCATTACAAATTTTAATAAAAACCACAGGAAACTTCTATTTTTAAAAATTTATTGAAGAAAAATAGGATTTTATTTTTTAAATAAAGTTTGAAAGTTAATTAAAACAAAAAAGTAGTTTGTTCTTCTTTACATTCTTTTCTTGTGTAGATAGATATCTGTGGGGAAAAGAAAAAAGTATATTAAGTAAAGACACTAAAGTCATGTTCATTTCTTTCACAAGAAAATTTGTGGAACCACCCAGCCCAGCATGACCCATTGCTGGGCTGTGTGGTTCCACAAAGGCATGCGGTCCAAAGTGAAATAGTGGTGTCAGTGGTCAGCACTTTGACACGCTAACATTTGTGGAACCACACAGCCCAGCATGACCCATTGCTGGGCTGTGTGGTTCTACAAAGGCATGCGGTCCAAAGTGAAATAGCGTGTCAAAGTGCTGACCACTAACACCACTATTTCACTTTGGACCGCATGCCTTTGTGGAACCACACAGCCCAGCAATGGGTCATGCTGGGCTATATGGTTCCACAATTGTTAGCGTGTCAAAGTGCTGACCACTGACACCACTAACAATTGTGGAACCATATAGCCCAGCATGACCCATTGCTGGGCTGTGTGGTTCCACAAAGGAATGCGGTCCAAAGTGAAATAGTGGTGTCAGTGGTCAGCACTTCGACACGCTAACATTCATGGAACCACACAGCCCAGCATGACCCATTGCTGGGTTGTGTGGTTCCACAAAGGCTGGCGGTCCAAAGTTTCTTGAATATATACATTGAAACATGGTTCTACTCACCTTGGTACGCACAACACGAACTTAAGTCGTCCACTTCAATTTTCCACCCAATCGTATGAATAAGCCAAAAACACACACTAGTGAATAGTAAATTCACACAGTGAAAGCCTATTGTACACCATTACAAAAAGGATTTTTTGGGTAAAAAAGTGGTATCAGAATAGCTCTTTGGCCCATCATACATGTAACCACAAGGAGCTTTAATCCGTTACCACACGCTCCCGCATACATGCCCGCGCATGTATGCCTACACAAAGCTCCTTGGTAGTATCCGGTCACGGGTGGGCAAGCCCAACACAGAAAAAACAATAGTAAGAAAAAAAAAACTAATTGGAGGGGCAGAAGGCGATACATGAAAAACATATATAAGTAAATAAAACAATACAACCGGGCTTATGGTGGAAGTCTGTCCGGATCCTCTTCTTCCCCCTGATGGGGCGTCGATGTCCTGGGAGGCTGGGTAGTGCGTTGACTGGGCCTCTGTGCCCATGCGGCTGTAGATGTGGCGGCCGGTGGTGGAGGCATCTGGGGGGTGGGGTACATCCCTGTATATCCCTGGTACATCTGTGACTGTCTGTACTGGGATGATAGTGGAGAAAGGGTACGAGGTGTCCTTGTGGCTTGCGACGGCGGAAATGATGGATCACCAGCATGTTGATGAGCTGGTCCTGGGAGCTTATCATAGATCATCTGCAGTGTGGTTGCGATGAGCTGTTGGCTGGATGAGGATTGTCAATGGCTCTCTGACATGTTTGTATTGCTGTGTGCCAGGCATGATGTGTTTTCCACGAGCCGGCTCATGGATTCGGACAGAATGTGAGGGATGTCCATTGTCTCCCTATGATCTTCCATTCTGACCTGTAGCATTGTGGCCGTGCTGTCGGAAAGAGCCTTCTGCATTTCAAGCAGACTGTTTGACATTTTCTCCACTGTCCTCTCAATGTTGTCCAGTCTGCCTCCCACGACATTTGTGTACGTATCCTGGCGGGTAGTAATCTCCGATGCCAGGGTGTGAACCCTCTGAACAGTTGAGGGATTCTGTCCTTCCTGGACGTCTGCCACCACTTGCATTTGGACAGCTGAAAAGAAAAATTTTAAATATTATACACATTCATCATACACTTGTTTGAAGGCTCACAATTCTATTTACTCACACAGGGATGTAGCAACTGCAGCCTGCTGCACTTCCACCTCGTCATCCTCTAACGACTCCTGTAGGAGGAGATCCGGCCTGAAGTAGGAACCAATCCCCAAAGCTAGTCCGCTGCTGGTCCGTGGCACCACTGTTTGCAAAATAATTTTTTTAAAGTTAATAAACTATACAAAACAGCTGCACCCCCTCCCCCCCCCCACAAATTAAATACAAACCTTCTGAATCCTGTGGTGCCGCTGCTCCAGGAGCTTCACTTGTCCTCGTTTCTGAAGACTTTTCAAGGGTCTGGCTGGATACGTCTGCATGGCTGTCCTCAAACCCAAGAAAAGTCTCGTCTGTTAACCCTGTAGACTCAAACAGATCGGGTGATGGGTCCACAAGGGTTGTGTCGTGAGGTTCTTCAGTCACAGAGCTCCTGGAGAGACGACGATCTGGTGATGGCCTGCGCACAGAAGCAGTAGTTTGGCGCCCATCTTGTGGTGTGGTCGCCGACGGTGTCTGGCGCACAGGTGAAGTTCTGTGCGCTGTCGTCTGGCACACAGGTGATAGTCTGAGCGCTGACGTCGTCTGGTGCACAGGTGACAAACTGCGCGATGACGATCTGTGGCGCACAGGTGACGATCTGCGCGCTTCTGGTGCTTGCTGCGCAGGTGATGGTCTGCGCGCTGCTGCCGATGCCTGCTGCACAGGTGATGGTCCGTGCGCTGGCGATGTCCTGCGCGCAGGTGATGTCCTCTGGGCAGGCCTGTCTGAAAAACAAAAAAACTCACATTAGCAAATACAAAATTTTTAAAGGGAAGTACAGCTCATGTGAATGTATTCTTACCATCAGGCCTCCTTTTGGACTGCTTGTCTCCCGCCTTCTTCCATCTTCTGGGCGGTTCTTCCTCCTGGGGAAAGCCAGTAGGACGGCTGGAGTCCACACCTCCGCGAACTCCTTCGACCATGGCAGGGTTCATGCACCTTCTAATAACGTTCTCCCAGGGTAGCCACTTCATATTGAGAGCCGGGCCAACTCCCGTAGCTGTCTCATGTCGGCGCTGAATCCCCATCTTCTTTTTGGTCTGTCTGCAGCAATCACTGTACCGCTTCATACAGTTTCTGGTGCTCCGGCGGTTTCC